>NC_046605.1:8209767-8480253 GCF_011750605.1 Drosophila busckii
ATAATTGATTTTTATGTTTATCACAAATTGCCGATAAAAATGTTATAAGCTACCATATCGTAATTAGTTTATTAACATCATAAATATATGTTTAATAGTATTATAAACACAATTGACAAGACTAAGCTGTAAACAAAATAAGAATTACTTTGATGAGCTGTAATAGTTTTTATTTTATTAGTCGCATAACAATTCTCTGCAGGCATAGCTTAAACAAAAATGATTATTATGAAATTAAGTTAAATTACATTAATGGCTAATAATGCAAATTACGGCAGCCGCTACTAATTGTAAGATTCGTTAACAATTTAAATTGTGCGCGCCAGCAAATGTCTATCGTAGCTGTTTGTATATAACAGGCAGCTCTTGTCAGCTAACAAATGTTGATTGTTGTAGCAACAAGCAATCTATATAAAGCATATTTATAAAAGAGTTAAATCGCTTATTTTAAACTTATTATACAATATTCATGCTAATTTTAATTTATTGACCTCATTCTAATTTGATTGTTTATTAATTTTTTTAATAGTACGCACTTCAAACAAAAATGTGACCAGTCAACTTTATGTTAATTTCTGGATTA
Organism: Drosophila busckii; assembly: GCF_011750605.1. Classification (NCBI taxonomy): domain Eukaryota; kingdom Metazoa; phylum Arthropoda; class Insecta; order Diptera; family Drosophilidae; genus Drosophila; species Drosophila busckii. The sequence goes on from NC_046605.1 coordinate 8,210,351, forward strand.
ATACTGTCAAGCAAAATATTAAGCCAAAAGTTTATCTTGACTTAGTGTTGTTTAATTCTAATTGTTTATATAACTTGTGCGACTATACATGGCAAAAATTCATAATTGCTAATAAATTATATATATTTTATTGATGTGATTTAATAAATATTTAATGACGCCAACTTTCTTAAGAAAGTTGTTTATTTTTTCTTAGAGGTGCTTCAGCTGTACAGCATAGCACATAAATATTACACGAACTGACTATAAGGATAAGATAAGGGAACTTGGCCTTAAGCTCTAATTCCGATTAATAATAGAATCAAAAATATGAGATTTATGACTGATTATCGCAAGCGAAAAGACAGATTAGAAAACTTGCATGTTGATAAAGATGACTATAAAACCATAGCTGGGTAATTTTTGGCCTTTAGTCGATCAGCATGTTTCGCCTTTTGATTGGATTGTGTATCATTGGATTATCGCTTGCGGGCACCGTCTTCCAGAGCGGTGTGCCCATGCCGGATGGTCGCATTGTGGGCGGACAGGATGCAGACATTCACCACTATCCTCACCAAATCTCCATGCGATACAGAGGAAATCACAGATGCGGCGGCTCAGTGCTGACCAGCAATATAATCGTGAGCGCAGCCCATTGTGTCAACACACTCAAGAAAGAAGATACAGCCAATCTGACCATTGTGGGTGGCTCCACCACACTTTATCCCAAAGGACAAGAGTTGCCCGTGCGTGAATTTTTTGTACACGAAAAGTACAGGACGCTTAACAATGATTACGACGCTGCCATTTTGGTGCTGGATGGAGAATTCGAGTTCAACGAATCCCTGCAGCCCATTGCGCTCGCTGAGAAGCGTCCCGAGAACGGCACAGTGGTCATTGTAACCGGCTGGGGTGTAACTGAGGAAGACGGCAAGATTCCAAACGTTCTGCAGTCGGTGGAAGTGAACGTGGTGGAGAACTCTCAATGCAAGAGCGCCTACTCCGTGATGCTAACCAGTCGCATGTTGTGCGCGGGCGTCAGTGGCGGCGGCAAGGATGCCTGCCAAGGTGACTCTGGCGGTCCTCTGATCTACAACAACGAGCTGCTGGGCATTGTTTCCTGGGGTACTGGCTGTGCGCGTCCCAAATATCCAGGTGTCTATGCCTCTGTGCCCGATGTGAAGGATTGGATTATAAAGATGCGCGACGCCAAGGCCAATGTGGGCAAAATTGATTTTCTATAAGATCGTACAAGATTAAAAGATTTTCAAACAAGCTTTATTTACAACAAACGAATTGCGTATCAATCAGCTTTGTATGCACAGCAAATCAAAAGATTATTTGTAGGGTTATCGCTTTTATTTTATAGCGCTTGAGTAGCCTCAATAGTTTCATCGATCCACGATTTTAAGCTGTTCACATAGCAGTAAACAGTGGGATAGCCAGGACGACCGCAGCCGCGTCCCCAGCTCACCAAGCCCACCAATTGCTCATCAATGATCAATGGCCCACCCGTGTCGCCTTGACAAGCATCGCGTCCGCCATGCTCTATATCTCCAGCGCAGATCATGCGCTCCGTTACCTCGCCAGCGCCATAAATGCTATTGCATTGCTCCGAGCTAACAATGGGCACATGCACCTGCTCCAGATTCTCGCTAGAAGGTCCCCATTCCTCGCGATAGCCCCAGCCTGTGACAAGTGCCTCTCTGCCCGCAGCTGGACGCTCCGCGCGAAATTCAATTGCACGCACCGCAAAGTTGCTGAAGTCGAGCGGGCTCTTCAAAAATACCAAACCAACATCATAGTCCGCCGTATAGTAGTCAAACTTTGGATGATGCGTATAGCTGGCTACGTGGTAGATCAAGCCATCCGTGCCAGTGCGACTATTTGAGCCGGCAACTACCAGCAGCTTGGTGGTCTCATCCAATCTCGCCAAGCACTGCGCAGCGGTGATCACCGCAGTCTTCGAATAGATCACGCCAGCACACTCATGCATATAGGCCGACTCCTTGGTGCGCCTATAGCGCAGCGATACAAAATATGGATGACGTGCTATATTCACTTTATCTCCATTGATAATGCGCGACTCCGCTTGGGCAGCCACACAGACAGTCAAACCCGTCAGCAGCAACAGGCCAACAAATTGCAGGATATCCATTATGGCTGGCGTCGTGCCTCGAACTACCGAACAAACTAAATTATTATGAATTATTTTAGTATTTGCACTTTTCAACGGCCTTTCAGAAGATTATCTTAATTGCGCTTGTTACGGGCGATAAGTCTTGTGTACATTGTTCGGACCAGATAACGCACGCATCTATAGCTGCTATGGAATTTGATTAGTTAGTGGAAGTATTAGAAATTGTGCACTCAAAAAAATAAACACATCAATTCATTTCTATTTTTAGTAATAAATGTAAACAGAAATTAATTTTAAATTAATGCAAATAACAACAGATTGCATTATTGCTCATTTTGTTCCAGAAACAATAATTAAATAATTAAAGTTACATTAACACCATCTTTAGTTACAATACGATATTAGTTTGTATAATAATTAATATTGTAAATAAATAAATAATTAAGAAATTTGCCTCAACTGATTTATTATAAAAAAGGCAGGAAAAATTAATTTACAAAAATAATTTTCAAGAAAAAGAATTTTATATACCATAATTTATATTCTATAATTTTATATACATACTATAGTATTTACTTAATCCACTTTTATGCACATATCCATAATTTAGATATTTTATTTTTATATAAAACAAATCATACATTTTTTTGTTGAATAAATGAGTTAAAATATGTTGCTGGCATAAGCAATAAATAGTTAAAGCTTCAAGACAAAGTTAAGCAAATCAGTTCAGTAACAAAATACACAAAATTTTATTTTATTTTTGAACTAGTATAATTCAAATATTTTCAGTTTTTTTTTTTAAGTTACATGAGGCAAACACCTCTTATTATATTTGATTAAAGCAACGCCATTTGTTCATCTATCCATTTTCTGAAGTAAACCAGATTGGTATAAACGCCTGGAAATTGCTCGCGTCCACAGCCGCTGCCCCAGGACACCAAACCGACGGCCTGATCATTAAACACAAGAGCTCCACCCGCATCGCCTTGACAAGCATCCACGACTTGATTGCCTTTGTAGCTGCCGGCACACAACATGGCCTCACTTATGCGTGCCTCACCATAGGATTGACGACAAGCTGATTGTTGCACCAGTTGCACTTGTGCCAGCTGCAAAGTTTCGGATGCATTTGCTGTGGCAGTTGCGCCCCAGCCGACAATGCTAGCAAAGCTGCCTGCATTGGGCAACTTTGGAGCGATAGCTATGCTGGCCAAGCCTTGGAGGTTCAACTGCTGCTGCAGCAGCAGCAATGCCAAGTCGTTGTCCATAAACCACTTGTCGAATTGTGGATGGTAAATAATGCGTTCCACACGATGTATTCTGCCTTTGCTGCCGCTGCGATAAGCTTGCCCGGCAATTACTTGTAGATGATTCAGCTCGAGTTTGTCCACACACATTGCTGTGGTTAAGATTACACTTGAGCTGTAGATTACGCCGGAGCAGCGTTGTACATATGGCGCCTTGGCATGCGCTTTGTATTTCAAGGACACATGATAGAGTGCAGCGCTTATAGCAGTTTCCTGCCCACCAGTTATGCGCGCCTGTCCCGCTGCCTGATAAAAACTCAAGCAGAAAATCAATAAGTAAAGCCAGCCAGTCATGTTTGCTGATTTCAGTAGTTTGAATGCAACTGAAACTTAAAATCTTAAGGCTGCCAAATCAGCACATCGATACTGCTTAACAATAATACTGATAAGCTAGTTTTATTGGATAAAAGTTGATAAAAGAGCGATAAAATCGAACATAAAGTAATAAACTACAGACATTTTGACTCAGAGCTTGTAATATTTTTTTCAATAGATACGAAAATAATATTCCATAAAAACTTCTCTGATTAGTTTTGTAAACATAATTTTTACAAATTGTATTAAAAAACTAATTTGCAAATGATTTGCAAAAATAAAATTAGCTTTGCATAAAAATTAATATTAACAAAATAAAAAAATAGTAGAAAATTTATTTGAGTTTATAGAAAACATTTTTTATATGTAATTTAAAAATATTTTAAAATTTACACAGCGCGAAATAAAAATATGTTATTATTATTTTGATATCAAAATGTTTCAAAATTTAGACCGACTTGCTATAAGCTTGCAAATAAATTAATTGATAGCAATTAAATAAACATTTAGTTAAGGTATATTTAACATAAACTATTTACTGAATAATTACAAAAACAATTTGTTAATTTTAATCAGTATTAATTATTGATTTAGAAATATTTTGAGGAGTTTTAGTAATAACAGAGAAGAGCAAATAACATAAGATTATCAATAGTAATAATTATATTTTATCAGCGCACATTTACTGCTTGTCTAGTCACCAACAGTTCAGACACAACTAAACTGAAAGTAGAGCTTGGCCAGCCTCCCACGCATGGGAGAGGCGTCGCTGCTTTGCTCTCGTTCGCTAGTAAGCGCAGCGCTGCTCGCGTCGTTTCGTTTCGTTCCTAACGAGATCGGCAAACGAAAGCGTCGCTTAGAAAGAGCACGCAGCGCACTGTGGATCGTGTGGATCGTACGATGAACATTGAGTGAATTTTGTTTTAACGATTGATGTATGCAGACTTGAGCTAAACAACAGCTGATGCTATTTTCTTCATATCTATTGAGCCCACGTGCAATTTTGCATTGACATTAAATCAAAGGTTACTAATTGAAGAATAACCTATGCGTAGATTTGTAGAATTACTTTGATAATATTGCAGAATAATTCATTTAAATATTGATAAGCTGTTTAAAATAATAATATTAATTAATACAAATGTATATTTATATAATACAAAAAAAATAAAAGCAAAATAGACCAAACCCTTGCTGAGTAGAGTAGATTAAAGTTATATTTTATTAATTATCACTAAAAATTCGTGTATCTTAAAGGCTTTGGTATATATAAATCAAAAAGAACTCTTTGAATTTACAACAGCAATACTTAGAATCGATACAAGTTTAACACAAAATTCCCAACAATTAGTTTATCGCGTGTAATCTTAACTTGGCTAACTGCTTAACGAAACTATTAAGCTGTTATTAAAAAGCAAAAGCTAATCAAAGCATAATCGTCAAGTCAATATGATTACAGCCCAATCACTTGATTTGGTAATGCCCAAAGACAAACTGATAAGCTCAATGGTAAATCAAAATTGTTGAAATTTATTTAAAGCCACATGACCACACAAAGTATTAATTACAACTTATTAATTGCAGCGATTTTGGCTTGCAGCCAGGGCAGCATGTAATGAACGCTGGCGTAGACGCCAGGATGCGAGGGCAGGGCACAGCTGTAGCCCCAGGAGACAACGCCGTGCAATTCATTGTCAATGATCAGCGGTCCGCCGGAGTCGCCTTGGCAGGCATCGACGCCGCCAGTGCCGCGATAACCGGCACACAACATGGCGCTCGTTATTCTGCCCGCGCCGTAGTCCTTGTTGCAATCCTCGTTGCTGACAATGGGCACTTGAGCGGCCACCAGCTGATCGGCGGAGTAGCCGCCGGGCGCTTTGGTGCCCCAGCCGCTAATGCTGCTGATTTCACCAGCCTCAGCGGCCTTGCTGGCCAGCCGAATGGCGCGCATGGTGAAGTTGTTGAGCGGCAGCGGCTCACGCAGCACCAACAGCGCTATATCGTTGTCATAGTTATCGGGATTATACTGCTCATGCATAATGATCTCGCGCACATTCGACACAGCGCCCTTGGCCTCATTGCGGCGACTGGTGCCGCCGACCACTTTGTACTGACTCGGCACCGAGCCAATGATGCAGTGCGCCGCAGTGACGATAATGTTATCGGCCACAATGGAGCCGCCGCAGATGTGTGAGAAGGAATTTCTGGGCGCGGTGATGGCTTTGCGGCGCAGCGAGATCTGATGTGGATAGACGGAGATGTCGGTGTCGCGGCCGCCCACAATGCGCTCATGATCCTGCAGCGGCTGTGCGCAGCCCAAGGCCAGAAGGCCAAACAGGCACAGGCACAGCAGATAGCGTTGGACAAGCGCGTGCGACATGCTCAGTGGCAATAAAAGAACTAAAAACTACAAAATACAAACCAACAGCCAAATTAAACTTATCGTTTGGTCAATGCCGATTACTCTGTTTATAGCTGCCATATATTTTACTGGATACAAGTACAAAGAGCTTACGACACTGGCGACGCTGGCGTATGCGCGATAAGTTAAGCATGCGCCGCGCGCTGTGCTGCAATCCAGTCCAGAAAATGCGGCACTAGCGCATAGACGCCAGGATAATTCTCACGCGCGCAGCCCTCGCCCCAGGAGACAATGCCCAGCAGCTGCTTGTCGACAGCCAGCGGACCGCCCGAGTCGCCCTGGCACGCATCCTTGCCGCCCTCGGGCAGCCCAGCGCACAACATGCCAGCGGTTATGGGTCGCCAATCGTAGGCCAGCTCACACTCTGACGCCGCCACCAGCGGCACTTGCACCTGCTGCAGCTGCTGCGAGCCCACGCCGCCCTCTGTGGTGTGTCCCCAGCCCGAAACTGTGGCCAGCGTGCCAGGCTTGGGCTCCGCTTGCGCCAGCGCTATGACATCGATCTTGCGATGCTTGCCCACCGGAAATGGCTGCGCCATAAACATTAGCGCCACATCGTTGTCCGTTATGGTGGCATTGTAATCCTCATGCATCACAATCTTTGCCACACGCGACACCACGCCGCCGTCCATGCCGCTGCGCTGCTCCGTGCCGGCAACCACCAGAAAGTTTTCAGCCTCGCGCTTGTACACACAATGCGCTGCCGTTATAACGGTACGCTCGTCCAGCAGACTGCCGCCACAGCTGTGTGCATAGGCGCTGCTGTTGCTGCTGCGTCGGCGCACCGACACCTGATACGGCAAATAGTAGGCGGAGATCACCTCACCGCCCACAATGCGTCCGCTGTTATCCATATCCAGCAATTGGCTGCTGCTGCTGCTGCTGCCTCCAATTAGCGGCAATGCCCAGCAGCAGGCGATCGTTAGTAGCAACTTCTCCACTGCCATAATTCGTTATAGACTGAGCTGGCCAATGACACGAGCAAAGCTCACCAAGTGCTGCTGCCGATATCTGCATCATAAATTGCTCATTCCGATGTCTGTGATAAGCTTTACTAGCGAAAAGCTTCAATTGGGTTAAACACTGCTGACGCACACAGTCGACTGTGCAAGACGCTTTAAATTTATATATACATATATAATATAATTTGTAGGCAAATAGAATATTTTAATTTTTAGCCTTTGCCTGCATTTTTGTATATAAATTTTATTTACAAATTATAAATTTAGTTATAGATCTTTCGTTGTGCCCGAACTTTGGTTTTACAAAATCAAGCTCTAATATATAATATATATTTATTATGAGTAAGTTATTACTATATACGCATTTATATATCAATATAGTAATTATAAAGTTTGGGAATTTATCTACATCAAGTATTTACTACTTCTAAAAATAGTTTCATAAAAAATACCGACAATTAATATTAATGCATATTAGTATTAAACTATTTACTTTTTATAGAAAATACTTATTTTAAAGCATTAGCAAACAATAAAAATTTTGAAAAAAAAATTACTTCCCATACCGGGAATCGAAGGGGCTTCTGGGTGAAAGCCAGATATCCTAGCCACTAGACCATATGGGATATGAAATACCGCTAGCCAAAGATCTGTACTAGCATCGTTATCAGTATTTTTCGAAATTTATAAATATAAATTTATAATTTTCATAGCTGAAATTAAGAAAAGCGCAGTTTATATAAATATGAAATTGCTATATAAAATAAATATAATTTTTTATTGGCATTGCAACATTTTCTTAAACATTATAAATAAATTAAATGTAAAAATACTACAAAGTCGCAGCAGCTTTTCATTTAAAAAAAAGAGTAACGTTTTGTTTGGAAAGCAAAAGTTATATAAATATGAAATTGTTATACAAAATATATGCATAAATATATATATTTATTTTGGCATTTTTTTTAATAAATTCTACAATGTGCGCAACAGCTTTTCATTTATAAAAAATTCAATAAAATATTTGTAATTTACTTAAGTGTTGCAGAATTTAAGGCGCTGCTGCTTTTGCTATGTGAATATTTAACACACACACAAGTGTCTATTTAATTTATTCACATTGCTGTGTTTCTATTTTTATGCTTGTTATTTGCTGTGGGCGTTAGCTGCCCGCCCACTAGTAAGTACACTTAAAGGGCGTGGCTAGTTAACTCGTTAAACAAAATTTCACAACAAGTACGCAGCGCTGTGACAATCTGAGTGTCTAACCCTGCCTTAAAAATTTACAAATTGCGTATTTTGGTATCAAGTATGCGCCACATAAGCCACAAATGCGGTGCACATAGCATCAATGAAATGAAAGTGTTCTACATTTAATGCTAAGCAGCTGATTTTGTTTACGTTCGAAGGCGCAGGCGCTGCTTAGCCGGCAATTTCATTCCAGTGGCTTCCAGTGTTCGAATCGCATACACTTTGGCATTTGCCATAGAAAATGCACAAGGGTGTATTCAAATTGAGTAAAATTCATTTATGTATGAGTCTTAAGTTTTGCTGTAATTTCTTATGCAGCAGACAAAAAGTTTCTGGAACTGCAGCAAAATATGTGCAAACAATAAAAACTACTATATTATTATTGCTAAAAATATGAAGCAAAGAATTCTTGTTATTTTTATCAGAAAGCATTAATATAATATTATAATTATTAGTAGTAATTAACATTAATTGTACTTATGTTCAATTTTAATATTTTCTTTGCTTCATACTAAAATTTCTGAATTGAAATCTGTTGATTTATTTGCCTTTGTCAAAGTGCATATATAGTTGGGCGCTGCTAATTTTTGTCAGCGCAACTGTTTCGCATTGGAAATGAGGGGAAATTTCGAACTATTACTTTGGCGCCAAATGCTTTCAACGTTGCCGCCGCAGTCTGCCACAAACAGCGCGCGTGTTAGGGAGCAAAGTTTGAAAGTACGCAAAGTTTTAAAAAACACAGAGCGAGTGGATAGTTGGACTATAATTAGAAATATATTTGAACAGCAAATATTAAAATATACAAAAATGTGAACTAAAATGTGAGCTGGAAAAACCTGCAATGTGCTAAAAAGTAATTATTCAAATAATTTAATTTTAAAATTAAAAAAAAAAACTGTGTTATATTTAAATTACAAAAATAATGAATAACCTCTGATTTTAATATTACAAGTAAGCTTTTGCTTAGATATTTTATAATTTCAATGCAACTGAAAAATAAAATAAATAAATTTCAACAGAATTTCACACTTCATTGCAAACAAATAAATAGCGCGCTGCTCATAAATAATGCAAGTAAAAATAAAAAGCGTTTATCGCTTGAAAAACAAATTGATATAAATATATCAAAATTGTTTGGCTCAATTAATTTTTAATATTTGCCAATTGCGCATGCTTAATTCAAAACAATTAAACAATTGCCACAAAATATAAAATTTCAATTGTTTGGCTGTTGCTTTGAATTTCAAAAATGCTAAGCAAATTGTTATTTTGTATATGTCTGGCTGGCGTTTTTAATTGCGCAAACGCTTACACAAAATAGGGCTTTTAATAATTGTAGCAAAGTGTGTGCTAAATGGCCCAAAACTTCAGCCCACAGAACAGAGTTGGGCCCTGGGCTGTAAATTATAGGCCAAAGTCAATACTAAATTGTGCTGGCTGTTTTGGAAACAATGCTGTTTACATATATACCTGAGTGTGTGTGTGTGTGTGTTTGTGTGTGTGCGATTTGCTTTGTGAGTAAACAAACGCAGACAAGACACAAATAGCCAGCAGAAGTGTTTCCCATTTAGCCAAATTCCAATTGCAAACGTAACTGTAGCGTTAAATATTTATTTATATAAATATGTGTGTGGGCAGCGGAAATAAAAAATTGCGCATACGCAGCGTGAGTGGCCTGCAGCTTAATATGCTCGTAATTAACACGCTCAGCTGCTGGTCTGTGCACATTTGCGTTTCATTTCAATATTTAAAGCTCAAGCTTCGCCTTTGTCCCGTCATATGCTGGCCACAGCACATAACGAGTTCCGCTCATAAATATCCAACCAATATCCTTTTCAAAAGACCACAAAGCGCAAATTGAAGCAAGCAAACTTAAATGCTTTTGCTTGCAAGCGCTGTGTGTGGTTTTTCTGCTTTTTAGCCGTTGGCGTAATATTTTGAATGTTTCATTTTGACTGCTGATATTTCCAGTTTCCTTTGTGTGTGTGTGGCTTACAGCACTTCAAAGCGCTCAAATTAAAATCAGGAAATTATTGTTTTGTATGTGCAAGAGAGCGTGACCTTTAATACTCTAAGCCTGATTACGTGTCTTTGGGCCAAGCAGCATTTATGATAAAAATATGTTTTGCAATTCAGTTGATATACGATTATTTCCATGGAGACAGCAGTGAGTGCACAATGGCTAGAAAGTCATAATATATATATAAATTATTTGTGGGCAATAATATAAGTGGTTTTTGATTTGTTGTTGCTCAAGAAAAGATTAGAAAATGTTCATAAGCAAACATTTTTTACAATATTTGTTCAATGAATAACAATGCTTTAAATATTTAAATTGTTTAACTATTGAAGTTGTGGTCTAATTATATTAAAATTGTATAATAAGCTTATAAACATATTAAATATGTGGAAGCTGTTGAGTTTAGATGAAGAGAATTAAAAAGAAATGTAAATTCAATAAATTTAATTTCATTGTTAAGGGAATTGCATTTAATTGGAAGCCAACAAAATTCATTTCGAATTTTGTTTTGTTTTGCACTTTTGGTCTCAACAGACGTATGCTTAATGCAATCTGCGCGTTACGTATACGCAAGCGACTAAACAGAGCAAACAAAACAATGTTTTCCACTTGTGTCAAAAAGCACAGAACAACTTAGCTGGACATTTTTTAATATGCACTGAACTAATAAAGTCACTGCGTGCGTTATTTTTATTAAACTGCTAGCGCAAAGGAACAAAAACAGGACATGAAAGCTTATTTAGTATTTCGCTTTATGCAGTTCATTAATGTTTGGTTAGCTTGTTAATGCTGCTTAAATATTTATGCTGCTCAGGTATAGCCATTTAGCCTCTTCGGCCTAAGTGCGCCGCGTCCAAGTCAAGGCATCTTGACTATAGCCTGTGGCCTTATTTATGCTTCTGTCATTCAGACGTATTTATATGCCATAGCAAGTCAGTTAATTAGCTGCCTGCTTATGTCATGCTCCATTACGTGAAGCTTGCAATTGACAGCACAACAGGTAGCCAGAGCAACAGGTGTGGGGCAGCCTCACCACATTCTCATTATGCCAAACAAAAGTAATCAATTAATTTGGAATATATAAAAGTTTGAACGCAAGTCAATGGCAATAAGCTCGCAAGCTGACGCTATAATTTATAGTGATTTTTATTTTTTCTATTAACTTTGTAGTAAGAATTTTTAAGTGGGCAAACTAATTGGCAAATTAATTGATTGATTGATTTACTACAAACATTTAAGGCAAAATTTGTTTTATTTATTTTCGAAACTTAAGCTAGTTAAACTATATTTAATTTAATTTTTATTTTATATAACATGATCAAGTTCAAATCAAATTGAAACTTACGCAAAGTATTTAAAATAAAATGCAAACAAACTTTAAATTGCCTTTAAAGCAAAAATAAAATTGTATCGAAAACAAATTTACTGTATGAATAAATTCTAAGTAAAATTCTAATAAAATGTAAAAATCTAATCTACATTTAATTTTTATAGCAACTCTATTTTCACATGCAGCTTTTGCTGTTTTATCCTTGTAAATGGAATTCCTTTGTAATCTGAGTTTTTCACTTTAATTCGCTTGCATGGCTTTGTAATTATTTTGTTTATAGTTGGCGCAAGGATTTGGGCTAAAATACAAAGCAAAGCAAACAATGCCAGGATATGTTTTCTTTTTTAATTAGCTAACATTCAGTGTTGTGTTTATGCTCAGCTGTCTGTCTGACTGTCTGCAAAGTTTATGCCAACCTTATTATTTTAATTAAAAAATCGCATGTTTTTGAAATTCTCAAGTGTAGGTCGCCGCATATACAAAACAGTACGTCAGATAAATAAACAATTGTTATATTATTAAGAGCAAGTGGGCTGTGGGCAGCGCATAAAAAATTGGAGCAAGTAACAAAGGTCATGTTGGCTGTATTTGTTTGGCTCGATTCAGTTGGCCGATGTTTCATTTGGTTTGTTATTTGCGCTTGGGCCTCTTGAATAAATAACATAGCAACTAATTTTGCATTGCATTCGCTCTCTCGCTGTCTCGCTCTCTTGGCAGCTGCTGGCGTGAGGATTTGGCCATTGTTTGCCTTTTATATTTTTGGTTGAAGCGAAACCTGTTCGAAATAATAAAAACTTGGCTACGCTGGCCAGCAAAAAAATAAAGCAATTGCTTTATTACGACTTCGAAGGGTGCAGCAGCAATTTTTGTTTATTGTTTCATTCGCCCCCAACCAAAATCCGTTGTGGTAACATTTGAACTGTAAATTAAATTTTATGCTTTGGCACTTAAAAAACTCGCATTTAAGCTTTGATATAGTCGCTGGTATATTTGTTTTCGATATTTTATTGCCTGCCTGCCTCTGCCTGCATTCGTTAGCATTTGCTGAGTGTCTAGCCGGTTCTAGACTCGGGGCTATAAATCTTCAATTTTGCTGCAATGTACACTTTTAGTTTGTTTGCTCAGCATTAATGCTAAAATTAATTACTGCAGCTAAGATGAAGCACAATGAATGACCTCAGGCAATGAAATTCAGGTACCGAAAATAATTGCTATCGATCTGAATTTTGCAGCAAATTGCCAATTAACTTATATTGACAAATTTCATGCATACAAATGAAGCATTTAATTCTATTTATTAGCAATAATTAAGTGTCAGTCTCGAAACAAAAATTAAAAAGCAGCTTAAGCTTTGACCTTGGACCTACAGACTTTCAATTTTAATTAAAATAAAAAATATATCTATTGAAACTTGTGCCTTGAAAAAAAAATTAAAGAAAAAATTAAACTACTTTTTAATTTTAATATATAAATAATAGCAAAGTCAAAGTCTCATATAGAATTGAAGCATAAATAGTCACACTTAATCAATAAATAAATGCAATAGTATAAATAAATAAACCATAAAACATGCGCGCAAATAAATAATAATAAAATATTTCTATCAAAGTTACACTTTTCGCTATTAATAAAGTTCAAAAAATAACTAATAAAGAAAAGTTGCGCATTCAAATTTATTTATATTATATTTTAAAAATTTTATATATTTTTAATATAAATTTTATAGTAAAAAGATTATATTATAGTGAAACCACAAGCATTTGCTGATTTAAGCAAGTTACTAAAAATCGATTTTAGCTTTAACTTTAATTATTATTAATCTGCATAACTTTTGCTTATTTTAGTCTCAACTAATTGGTATGCAAGGCGCTTAGTTTGCAAGTCTCGAAATAAATATTAAAGCTCGTTATTTTTATATTTCGCTAAGCTCACTGATTTAATGAGTTTAGTTTATTCCTATGAGAGTTTGCTTTTGACAATTTGTATTAATTGCTTGGCAGCAAAATGTGCTAAGCTTTAACAAAAAGACTATTTAATATAAGTCTATTTACATTTCATTTGTAAGCTTAAATAGACTTGAATATTAAATAATTTTATCAAATATTTGATTCATTTGTAAGAGTTGAGCTTATTATTGTGCATAGTTTGGTTTGGCTTAACATAAATAAATTTAGTTTAGTTACTTAAATACAAAATGTTAATAATTTGTGTATTGTCAGAGTTAATTGAGTTAAGTACTGTGTTTGCTTTGCTTTTATATAATTAAATTTGTTTAAAAGGCCAAGACCAAGTTGGAGGTGGGCTAAGCTGCTTGAGCTTTGGCTGCTGCTGCTGTTGCTGACAGCATCGGAAGGACCTAAGTCGCTGCCATTATCTCTTCAACTACTCAACTGTGCGTTAGTTGCGGCTGCTGCTGCTGCTGCTGCTTTTGTTGTCTAGTGCTAGTTACGCTCGCAAAATTTCCTGCTCATTTCAGCTCATTGATTTTAATGACGCGCTGAAAATGTCAAACATTGCAAACAATTTTAATGACTTGCCGCACAAAATTTAAAGTCGCTCAAGTGACCACATAAAAAACAAAGAGCGTAAAAAAATATATATAAATTAGCGTGGTCATTAGTTGAGTTGAAAAAAGTATAACATATATATGGCGTGCTATAAAAAATGAACTTTAGTCACGAGCCACATTTAAGAGGCTAGCACCACCCACCACAGCATGCGCCTGCCCTCAAGGCAAGCATTTTATACGCAGTCAGCTTAGATGACAATTACAATTGTAGCTGAGCGCATATTACGCATACGCCACATGTGGTCAAGCTCAACCCTCATCAATTACGCCTGTCAATTGACATTAGTTGGTGTGCGGGCCAAAGGTCAAGCATAAAATTTGCGAGTTTACAAATATTTTATAAGCTTGTTACTTGTTTAGCAATTTGGCAATACGCAAACGTGTTTGGAAATTTTAAATGCGTCTGGTAAGTCGTATTTATGCTTTTTATTTGGTGTGTCAGTTTTCTTAAGCATTTCGCTCGAGTGTGTAGCCATGCCCATTAGCAGTTCACTGAGGCGTTCAGCTTCGAGTCCACAATAGACTTAAGAGCTGGGCCAGCTGCCGTCACAAGTTAAATGTGCTTGCTTTTGGGATCAGTGTAAAATCAATTTGATATATGTATATACAAACAACTGTGTATAGCATTGTGGCCAGGGCCTAGCACGTGCCCAGGGCAGCACAATGTCCCTGCGGCAGGCTGAGTAATTGAGGCGCGCAACCTGCTACGCCCCGCCGCCCGCGCCTGCCTCACTACAATAAAGATAAATTGCAAGGCGGCACAAGCACAAGCACAAAAATAAAAAAAAAAAGAAAATTTGCGTAAATGATGACAAAAGCCGCTGGAAAATAAACGACTTGTGAAAAGCCTCTCAGCTGCGATTTCACAATTGATTTCAGCGCCTGTTGGCTGTGCTACACTTTTTTTGCCTTTGCCTTTCCCTTTTGCTTTTTGAACTTTTGCGCAACTTTTGTTCGCACTTGTTGTAATTGTAGCTGGCGCTGTCCTTAATGCATATCAATTGCGTTTGTTTTGACCGCATAATTGATTACAGCATATTGTCGCGCACGTAGGCGCGCGCTCGGCTATCATAACAATGTTGCATGCAACAGCTTCAAGCTGCCATAGCTGGCGCAGCAACTGTAATTCAATTAGTATTTAAGCTTTCAGTTGGCACCTCTCAAATCCCTTGCAGAGCTGCTCACAATCATAACCGAACAAGTCCTTTGGGGAGCCCTAAGCAGTCCCCAGCATAATTACGAAATGGACTTAGGGCTGTAATCGCACAACAATCCGATGCAGATCAAAAACTACATCAATGCATATTAAATAGCTAGCAGTGCTTTTCGTTTGAGCGCAGGGGCAGAGCTGCTTGGTTACATTAAATTAGAGTTTGCTTAAGCTTAATACAATAGACACAACTGTATATAAGTGAATAATAATAGTATAATAATATTATTTTGCACAATTGTACAAAAGTTGACTACTCTGATTTAAATATTTGAAGCGCCATTTAAATCTAAGCAATGTAAATGGAAAATTCTTTATTAACACATGCGAAATTCGAAGCGACAAAAAGACAAAAAGCCATTTTTTCTTAGCTATGTATATTATTAATTTAATTGTTTAAAAATGAATTGAACAAATAGCTTAAGGGGTAACACCACTCCAGACAATGTTTACGAGATTCTTTTTAGACCAGAAGGTATTGGACTAAATGAATGAAAACTTGATATGTTGTTAATCATTTATTTGGGTTTACAAAAAAAAAATAAAAAAAAAAAACAAATTTCAAAAACCGTGTCGCGTTCAAAGTTTGGAGGTCCTCTGGGCTGGCCTGACGCTCCCTCACTAAAATCGTAATGAAGGTCAACAAAAACTTTTTTTCGCCAACATTTTTTTTACCGTATTCTAAGATAGTTAAACTATGTTTAAAGCAAAAAAAATTTTGATTTTTTTAACATCCTGGAGTGGTGTTACCCTCTTATTATTATGCTCAATTTCGTTTATTTAATGAAAAAAATGTCAAATAGTTAGTAAGCTAATCCCATTTAGTTTTTTAGCTAGCTAGTTTAATCTTTTAGCTCGCAGCGCACATTTACTTCAATTAATAATAATAATTTAAGGCTAGTTTTTAATAGATTAAAATTATGTGAATCAATTTAGATATTTAATTTGTATTCGTTGCAAAACTTTTGTTGCATGAACTTCGCTACTTTTTGAACTATTCGGCAAACATTTTAATGAGTCTGTCTCATTAAATTCACAGCAGTCAACAAACTATTTATCAAAAATGTTTGGCCAACTGCGCGCACATCAATTCAAGCGGCGCATTGTTTTTCAGCTAAATTTATCTGCATTTTTTTGCAAGTGCCACAAACATATTTGTGTGTCCGTCGATAAATACGTCAACAACAGGTACGCAGCAGCTTAAAGCTGCCACAATATGCTGCAGCAAGCTCCTTTGAAGCGGCAAGCAACAACAACTCGCGTTGCTATGGCATAAGCAACGTTAATGTGTGGCAAGGCTCCTTTCAATTGCCTGCCAGTGGCACAATGCTGAGTTTGCTGCTTTACGTAATGCGCACAGTGGTTGCAAAACAAAGCGTAACTGCAATTATGCAACATAACGTAAATAAAAATAAATGATTTTAATGTACAAAGTGCGCTTGCAAAATTAAATGGGGGTGTATGTAAATTTTTATATTTGTTAAATTGTTGCCACTGCCACTGCCACAGACATCAACTTACTGCTATGGGCCACATCGCTGCCATATATTGTACAGTTAGTTTGGCCATTTATGGTCCCAACGCACTCAGACGCATATTAAAGTGTGCGCCACGCCCATTTCACTAGTCAAACTCAAATATTTGCTGTGGTCAAGTTAAGTGCGTATCGCAAAAATAGTAAGAAAAAAAATCAACACGAAAACAAACAAAGTACCGTTCAGTTCAGTTCAACACAGTGTGGCATGTTCTTAATTATGTCTACGGGGCAGAAATACTTTTGCCTGTCATTTTCACAACACACACACACACACATGCACACACAGATATTATCAACAAATAACGAAAAAACCAAATACAGTTTGCATTCGGCATAAGTAACTTGCCTAACTAACGAACAAGCCTACGCATTTTAAATTGAATTTCAATTGCTACATGTCAATTGCATTAAAAATAAAACATAGACAGTTTCAATTATTTTTACAAGCAATTAATATTATTACTGCAAATAATCAGTGTAAGCATCAATATATTATGCAGTATATATAACAATATTTCGCAAAAGTTAGCTTAGTCCCTTAGTCTGTTCTTCTTTTTTTTTATACAAATTGTTTTAATAATTTGTATAAATATACTCACCAATAATCAGCATAGACACTATGTATTTATTATTATTTAATTTATTTATTTATTTTATTATTTAAGTAAATTATTTTTACAAGCAATTAAATCTCAGCTCTAATCAGAGAAATTGATTATAAATTATGAATTGAAACTAAACAAACTTTTGATTTATAGCGAATTATAATTATATATACTTATATATATCAATATATAATTTTTAAAATTTTTCAAAATATTTGCGTTCATTTATTAAAAAATTTAAAGGAATTTTATATATATAATTATATTTCGCTTTAAAACAAAAGTTTGCTTAGTGCCAAATTTCTGCTACTTTTGCAATTTATACAAAATATTAAAACAATTTCAAACTAAGCGAAAATTAACTCAGAGAGCTTTCTACTCTTCTTTTTACTTATACAAAATATTAAATAAATCTTAAACTAACTGAAAATGAGATCAGACATAATTTGTGAAGTCTTTAGAGTTCACATATTTTAATAAATGAACGCAACTAAATATTTCGCATAATTAAAACTTTCTTCTTTTCTCTGCAATTAGCTTAGAAGATTTCAGTCTAAAAACTTTTCTTTGGCAGCTCTAACAAGCAACTTTTTCTATATTAGAATTTCAGCTTAGCTCAGGCTTAGCTGCCACTATCGAGTGCTCACTGTATATGCATTTGTGTCAATGTGTGAGTAATGTAAATACTTTCATATGCCTATGTAAATACCTGCTAACGTGTAAATAATGCGCAGCACGTGCTCCGCTTTGTGTTTTTATTAGCAGGCAAAAAAAAAAAGGAAAAAGAGGAATTAGATATTTTTTCTGCTGCATAAAAATCACAGTTTGATGCCTGACCTTGCAAATTAATTAAATTTATATGCCAGGGCCGGCAAAGTTTACACCGCAATCGAAAGTTTTGTGCCACAGATGGTATCAAATGCTCGTTTTATACACTTTGAGCAAATGGAAAGGGTATCATTAGCTTATATAAGCAAGTAAGCGTAGTCGATTAAAACTTGTGCCGTCTGTATGAGCAACAAGAACTTGGAAACTAGAAGAGCTGTAGGCACAAAATTTGGCATGTGAGTAGTTCTAGGCTCAATGCAAATCGAGAAACTTAAATTTAAACATTTTTTTTTATTTGTTTAAACAGCTGGCTCATGTTAATTAATCACAGTTGAAACTGTCTTTTAACGCTGTGTATTTTAATAATTATAATTAAAAGCCAAAGTGCTAAAGGGCAAGTGTGAACTTTGTCAATTTGTTGGCCCAACTTTATGTCAACTAGCAAACCCACAAAATACACTGGGACATATAACTTTAATCATTTGTGTGTGTTGCTGCAATTAATTAAATAAACAAGCTGAACACACATAATAAGAACAAAACAAAGTTTTACAACAGGCAGCAGCAGCACGTGGCGTTTGCAATTTGACGATTTATTACACACAAAAAAAAATACAAATCACTAAAGTTTTTACACATTCCAAATGTTTCAGCGCCCCCAAGGCACGAATCAAAATAATGCAGCAAGTATAAACAGTTGCCAACGACAGTGTAAGACTCTGTGAAGCGAATATACAAATGCACAAATAAATCGGAATCTTTTATATACATATATAGAGTACGCTGTTATATTTAATAGATTTAGGGGCTGTCAAATAAAAGTATGAGATGAACAACATTTTTATGTAAGTTATAAAGTTAAAATTTCTTTCAATTCAACTTATTGAATTTATATAAAATATCAAAAGCAAAAGTTTATTAAGATATAGAAAGAGCCCAAGAACCTAATGCAAAGTTCATTACATTAAATATTAAAAATTCTAATAAAATTTATTTAAAAATCAACAAATAACTGACAAATAAAAGTTATGAGCTCAAAAATTGGTTTAAGTAAATAATAAAGTTAAAATTTCATTCAATTCAATTTATTAAATTTATATAAATATCAAAAGAAAAAGTTTATTAACAGTTTAAAAGAGAAGAAATTCATTTCATTAAATATTAATAATTCTAATAAAATTTACTTAACTCTTCAATCAAATTTTTCAATTGTTTTTAAACAAATATAAAATACAATTAATATATTTATATTTGCTTTAGCTAAAATAAATAAATACACTATTTGCTTTATAAAAAAAAGGTTGTTTTTTAAACTTTTGCTTATTAGCAATACACGCATAATTTTCAAAAAAGCAAAACAAAAATAAAATCAATTGCAAATTGACAGCGCGCTAAAGCTGAAAATTGTTAGCAAAATAAACAATATAAATTAATGATAATTGCTAGCACATGTAGAGCAGTGTGGCTATGTGTGTGTGAGTATTTTGAAAATAAATTTCATGCTGCTGCCTGAGTTTGAGTAATTAATTTCAAACACATTTTTTAAGCAGCGTGTGGGGGGCGACGTGAGCAACATAACGCTGTAAACAAATCGATTTACTTTTTTAATGTATGTGTGTGATTTTTTTTGTTGTCTAAAATTGTGTAGATAAACTTTTTTTTTGGAAAACAAAAAGTTGAAGGCACGCTTGTTATTTAAAAGTTTTTAAGCTATGCATATTTATGCTTGATGTATAACAAGGCTGCTTGGGCTAAAATGAATGTCTGCACTACGTGCTTACGCCATAATGCTTAACACCCCGAAAAAGAAATAAATATGAGCAGCAGCCAGCAGCAGCCTCAGCCATGTTCGCTGGCGAGATTGTAAATAATTTAAGCGTGTTTTGTAGCCTAGTGAACATAGAGGCTCTGGGTCGGTGGTGGCAAAAAAAAGTTCATTCATAAAACTATGCCAAGCTGGCCACTTGGCTTTTGACTGCGGCGACGGCAGCTCATTCATTATGCATACGTCAAAAGAGCCTTAGAATTTAGTCGCTATACTATGTTTATTTATTGAGAGCGCCGAGTTGCTGGGCCTGGCAACAAAGTTAGCAACTCAGCTTGAGCTTGCGGCTCACTTGAAATAATCAAATGAAACAAAATGAACGCCATAATGTGCATAATGTTGCTTTTTGCACCTGCACAAGCTTTTCGAAAAATGAAATAAATGCCAAAATATGTAAAAAAAAATAAAGTTTCATAGCATGTGCTTTGCGCTTTGTCAGCAATTTCCACGCAGCATCTACAACATTTGCATAATTTTCAATGAATGTAGCTGAGTGAGTTTGCCAGCAGCTTCCAGCATTGATTTAAGTTAACTTGGCAAACTGTTCAAGCGTAAAATCTTGGCTTAGCTTTAATTTCCTCTTCATTTCTATGGCATAATAGTGAGGCTGCCAAGGGCACTTGCTCTTCGAAAAAAAATTCAGCTACTTGGCAGCTGTTGCCAAATTGAAAGCTAATTGTTATACTTTGCGCTAAAAGCATTGGCATTGGCTTTGGATATTTGATAGCTCATTTAAACTTAAATTGAGCTGTAAGCTATCCTGGGCTCGTTAGTCAAGGGCAAATGCATCCTTGAGTTAATCTAATGACTTAAAATATACAAAACATTTGAATACTGCCCTGCGGTCTTCTGAGCTTGTTGTGCTAAGTTCTTGTTCCATGAAAATTGAATTAAAGCAGCAATAAGTTTGCTTAAGAGCGTAACCAACTGCAGTATACACTTGCAGTTGCGTATATATAAAATGAGTTTAAAAAATTCAATGCCATATCAACAGATGCAGAAGAATAAGAAACTTTATTTCAGTAAGTGCATAATTTTTTTCTTCAAATAAAAGCATTTTAACTATTTTGATTTATATAAAAAATCGTTTTTATTTTTTATAAAATTCCAATTTATTCAAATGTATATAAAAAATCCTTAGGAATTAATTTTCAATTTTTATTCAAAATATATGTTTTAGTTTAAATATTAATTTTCAAATTGAAAATAAAATTCGTATAAATTTATATGCTTCAAAAACTTTACTTAAAAATTTATTTTCGTTTTTATTCATAAGAATCGCTTAAGCTAGAATATATAAAAATAATCTAATGTACTTACTGGTTTAAGTGGAAAATAAAATGATAAGAATTTCTTAAGCTATAAAAAACAAACCATTTAGCAATAAGAAACTTTGGCAAATAACAACTTTTTATATGCGCGATTTCCGCAAAGCGTTTAGTCGCTCAAAAGGCTGCGCGAATTGACAAAAGTCTATGCGCTTTCAATTTCGCAGAACAAAAGGCGCTTACTGCTATTTTGAACAGCAGTCAGTCTTAAAATTGTTTGTCACATGCAATTTAGAGACTTGAGGCTTGCACAGATTGAGTTTTGTTAACTGACATTAAAAGTAAGAGCGACCTCATTGTGTCAATTAACTGTTGGCAACGTGATTATGATTGTGAGTCCTGCTTTTGGTTGCTTATCAGAGCTGCTGCCATTTAGGATTAAAGCATTGTAGGGCACAAGCTGAAAACTTGGGCAAGTTCATTGGAACAAGCGGAATGCTTAAGCAGCCGCTCAAGCTGAAGCTGAAGCTGAAGCATGCGCATTGCACTAAGTTGGAATTAAAAGAAATAAATGCAATTAGTTGAAGCTGTTTGTGCTGAATGAGTTTTTGACTTGACGCTGTGCACTTGGTCAGCTGCAATTAAAACTGTGCAGTTCATTAAGCCTCGTTATCAAATGAGCACAGCATGTAAAATATGCACAAAGCTTCACGAGCTTCAATCAAGTCTAGACGCATAACAATTTATATACAACAGTTTTTACTTGAAATTTATGGTGTAATTTAAATTGACATTGCCAACTGCTGCTAATGGCGCTAACCTGTTTGAACATGGCTTTAATTTGCATAAATTAAAAATTGCTATAACTGATGGCTAAATTAATTGGCATTTGCCACGACAGCGCTAAAACCTTTGGCCACTCCCACGCCCCCCCCATTTGTTCCTTTTGTTATTTATTGCATTGAAGTCGCCTCGTTTCAGCATGACACAGCAGTATTAACATTATTATGGCTTCATTGTTCCTAACATTGTCTCGGCTCGAGACCCAACAATTATTTCGATATTGATAAATGAGTTTAGGTTATTGTGTAATCAATTATTGTTGCCAATTTTTGACAGCTCAATGCATTAGCCATTATATTAGCCTGCCGCTTCGTTGGCCACATTATTAATTCAGACAAACCAAAATAATAGTTAACAGCTACACACAGGATGTAGCTGGAGCATTTTAATTGATTCTAAAGTTTGTCTGTATTTGACCATTTACATTCCATTGACTCGGAACATTTTACAAACAGCCTTGTGAAAATTATTTTACAAGCTGTGAATAGATTTAGCACTCAAGAGAGCATTTGTAAACAAACTTTATACACTTAGGAAAAAAAATGGTTAGCTAATGCGTGAATTTAGTTATCGTTTTTTATTTGCATTATATAATTTTTTCGTTTTGTAGCAATTCAATATTTAAATTAGACAATTAGAGCTTTATTTGTATTATTTCAACTATGGATTACAAAAAATATTTAAAATTAATTAAAAATTATTTAAAATTATGTTTTTGTTTTTAGAGTTACTAAACTTATAGTTTGGGAGTATTAAACACATCCAACATTCGTTGCAAGGATTGGGTCTGGTTTAGTGTTAATTATTTATAATTTAAACAGTTAAAATAAATCTTTCAGTTAGTGTTAATTATTAATAGTTAAAAAAGTTAAAATATATCTTTTACAATATAATATTTATATTATTATATTTTTTATGCATATTTTATTTTTCTTTTGCTAAATTTTCCATGTTGCAAAAAGTTTATGACATGCATCGATTATATTATCGTGTGTGCTTATCTGTGATAAGTCACAATAAAGAAATATATTTGATAAATAATGCCATTGCTATTTTGATGCGTTGATTTGACAGCTCGAGTGCGAAAAAGTTAGCCCAACATCTCATTAATAACTCAGCATTTGTTCAAGTGTTCAAGTCTAGCAAAAAATAAATTAAATTCTGTTTGAAGTCATGCGTGTGGGCAACTTGTTAAAAACAAATGTAAAAGAACAACAGCAAAACTAAAAGTATAATTAAGAAATACAAATTTGTAGCAATTTGTTTAATGGCTAACAAAATATTGAGCAGCCACAAACAAGAAATTGTAGCTGGAGAGCGAAAAATCAGTCTTGCATTCATATGTGATGAATGAGTTTCAAATTGTCAAACAAAAGTGTTGACCCAGAAAAATAAAATATGATATGTGTTGCATTTATAGCTGCGACATGTTTAATGAATCGCGTCGACATTGCGCGACTCGCTGACGCCGCCACCAGCGCCAGGATACTCCAGAGCTAACGGTCAAGCTGATGATTTATGTGCTAACTTTGTTGCCCATTTGTCACAACAAGCAGCCGACGCAGCACACCTAATTTTTTTGCTCTTGCGACCCTATACATCAAAAATGTAGCAAAAGGGTCGTAAAATTTAGTTGAATTCAGTTGTGCGTGGCAGACTCAGCAAAGCAAAATGCATTGAGGGCGCTTCGATTTCGAATTCTGCGCATTCTAGAGAGAATTCGTAGAAGCAACAGCTCAAACTATGTGTGTCTATTAAATTCTGAGAATTCTAAACAGCAGACAAGTCTGAGACAGCAGTCAGCAGAGTAAAGCTGCGTCTGTCTGTCTGTATGAGCATCAAGATTTAAGCAAATCAAATTTGTTTTAGCATTTTGTTGTCTGCCTCACTTGCTATGCAGTGTAATGTTTGCTTATATATTAACACCTTTATTTTTTTATGCATGAAAAGGCTAAAAATTGTGCTCAACACATAAAATTTGTTAGACTGTCTGCTTGCGAGCAAATTATGTGAGATTGTTTGCTTTTCTTTTATTTTACTGCTTTCAATTACGCCTGCGACATATTTATTGTGAGTCTCATACTGTCGGTTGTGCTCAACTCTTTGCATTTTATTGTCATGCTTAAGCTTGTGCGCTTAGCTGGGTTAGTCGAACAGCCCACACATTGCTACAAGCTAAACAAATCACTAATCACAAATAATATTGGTTTTTGTTTTTGCTTTTGTTTTCACATGTCATTCAATCTGCTGCTGCTCAGCTATTTATTTTGCCTGCCTACTCATCAGTCTTCGAGTCGCCACAACGCTTAAGCTTAATGCATAATTTGTCTGTAGTTTTTATAGCTAAACAAACTGGCTGCGCTACTTTAAGCAATTTGTATGCTTGTGAACTTAATTAAGTAAAAATTAATTGTTGCCTTGTCATGCGTATGCGACAACGCATTTGTAATTGCAAAAATTGTCTTTTGCAGCTTGTTGCTGCAGCAACAGGCCAAAGCTACAAAACAGACAAAGCCATGGCGTATACTTAATTTCATTGTCAGCGCATTAAGCGTAAGACAAGCAACAAAGCCGCTACGTTCGTGCAGACAAATAGCAACAACAACAACTGAGAGTCGAGTAAATCGAGCATATCGTGAGCACTGAGTGCTTTCTTGTTCTTCTTCGCATATAGATGCGTCTTAGGCACGCGCTTTATCGCTCAAATATGCGCATCAATAAATCCTTTTGCCTGGCGCACTCATCAATTTGGCAAAGCTAACGAAACTATTTTGGTTTATTTGTTGAATAACATTTTATTATTTACGCTTTTGATGTTCTCTTTTGTGTAATTCGATAGCAGTGCAAATGATTGCGACTCATCATTGATTTTGGCAGTTCAGCAAAATGAAAGCGAATATTTGACAGAGCGTAAATGTTAAGCTCACTCAATATAAACACTAACCAAAACTTTATGCTCGTTTGTTTTCAAACTTTATATGCGTTTGTTTTTTATAGTTCGAACGAATTTTGCATTAATTATATATTTCAAGTTTACTTTACGCAATCAAACGTCGCACTAAATTGCAGTGCATAACTTATAAATATGCATTTTGTATAAATAAAATGCAAATAAAATTGCTATAAAATATATATTCAATTTTTCTTTAAATTTGTTGACTTTTGACTTGCTCAGAGTTTACAGACAGCAGCCTAATGCAATTTGTTTATATTTTAACTTTGCATAATTTTCTGTTTCTACTTGCGGCTCGTTTAAAATTTCAACTTGACTGCCTGGCAAACTTGACCCTGGCAGCTATTGCTCAATATCAAGATTAGCTTATTGTTATGCTAATGAGCGCATAATGGCAAAGATAATGAGACACTGCAGCAGTCAATCGGTCACTGTGCGTATACTTAATGTCAGCACTGAGACTACTCAGCAGTTGTATCAATTTCCAGTGTACATGCTTTATCAAATTGTCGCCCTGAGCGCACATTGTTGACATAATACACATACCAATACACACATAACTCATGTGTGTGTGTGTGTGTGTGTGTGTGTAAGCAGCGTCTCAAAATCAAATTGTGTAGCTAACACACAATGCTGACATGTTCAGAATAGCTCAGCAGCTATATAACCCATAGCTAGTCAACGAGCATAACATAAAGTAAGTCAGTAGTCAGTAGTCAGTACAGTAGGTTACGCTAGTTTATTGCTTATGTTTGCAAATAACACAACGCAACTTTAGTAAAGGGTTTTATTATTTTTTGTTAGGCTACAGACTTAAAGTATTTATGCTAGCTTATCAATCTGATGTGTGTGTGTGTGTGTGTGTGTGCGCGTGAATTTTATAGACCCAGCATATAAAAATGCACAGCGGCTTCTTTAAGTTAGTTAAATGCGTTTAAGTTTATTTTACGATTTTTTTATCTTACTGCCCAAAGCAAGCAGAAGTTATTAAGAAAATGTCTGCAGAAAATTGTCAACTTGTTGCTCAAACTTTAAATTTGTAAAGCTGCTACCCAAATTTTTCACTTAAGCGTGAAATTCATTTTATTTACTTTTTTGTATATTTTTTTTTTATATTTTAATTATAATTTTTCTGTCAACCAAAATTTTTGCTTCTATTGCCACTCAAGCTGAACATTTTTTTATTTAACTTATATTTTATTTTTATTTTATAATACATGCAAAGAGTTATTTTTGATTAATTACTTATGGCTAAACTCTCAATATCATTTTTTTCTTCTTTTTATTAAGCAATTACTGTTTTATTTACTTTATTTAAATGTAATTGAATTATATTTTTTATTTTTTACTGTTAAAAATACTTATATATTTTTTAAATTTAATTCAATTTAATTTTATAACTTCTCTTTTAACACGTGGATTTAAAAGTTTAAATTTGCCTAAAAATTTTCTAAGAACTTTAAAATTTTCATGTTTGTTGTTTAACTTGCTACGTACCGAGTCTCGTTTTTCGGCTGCAGCCAACTTTACGCATTTGCCTTTTATTTTCTACTGTTAGACCGGAAAGGCAAAGCCTTTGCCAATAGATACTTTGTAGCAAAGGAAAGCAAAGCGCTTGTTTGCTCTGCCGGCTGCAAAAGCCGTAAATGAAATGAAATTTAATGTACCGTTTACAGACGACCTCCCCACTCTAGCTCGTTGTGCATCCATTTTTTATGCCAACACACACACACACACACATGTTCAGGTATGTGCTTAGGTTCTGCTCTTGTTGAAGCAAATATGCGAAAGCCTCGAGGCGCAATTGACGCATGCACAGCTGCAACTTAAATCGACAGTTGAAGCTTTTGATAAAATATAAGTGTAAATTCTTGTTATGCACACTTGTTGTGCAAGTATGAAGCGTTGCATAACTTATTGACAATAAGCTGAAAAAAAAAACAAATATTTGGTGATTTTGTTACACAATTTCATTAACAAGCGAACTAGCGAAGTTTGCAAAATACACAAAAAAAATATTTCGTTTATTTGCAGGTTTCGCTTTCAGCAACTTTATTTGCATAGCATATTTTTTGGGGCACTCGATACAAAACTTTGCAGACCAAAAACTTTTTTAAAGCGATTTGCTGCGATTATTAAGATATCAACAACTTTTGGCAGCTTTGTTGAAAAGTTTACAGCTTAAAAAGTTGCGCATGTGTGCGTGTGTGTGCAATTGACCTTTGGTATGCACACATTAAATTATTAGCATAGTTCGCCAGTTGACAATTTAAGCTTAGAGCGTGTTTACATTTACATTTAACTTATTAATGCCGCATTAAGTCAAATGAAATTGACAACAGCATCGTTAAATGCGTTTCAATTTGTTGCGCGCTGTTTACTTAATTGATAAATGCCTAACAGACATAACAATTTCTCATGCTTAATTTGTTTTGCTTTGTTTGCCTGTTTTATTTCTTTTTTTTTTAGCACTTTTTGCTGGCGCCAACAATTTGCATAATTAAAGCTATCAACCCGTAGAACGCGTAGTGAGCTGGAGATTGTGAATAAAAGATAACGAAACACACTAGGTAAGCCCCAGACCTAAATATAATATAACGATTTGTCGATATGTCGATTTGCAATGCAAATATTTTCAGTTAACAAACCAATTTTTATGCGTTTGACACATGCCTCTTGCCATATATTTATATATTGCTTTTTGTTTTTTGTTTATTTAGTGTTTGAATTATTTCTTTTTTGTGTCGTAGGAGTTTGTCAACAAGCTACAGTTGTTTGAGCTTGGGAGAGCAGTAAAAAAAAAAACCCGAAAATGGGCAACACAAAAAATTAAAGAAACTATTTGCCCATTCGCACACATAAAATAACTAAGTAGTCTTAGCTCTGGCGCGTGCCCAAATTAATTATTTAGCATCCTATAGTGTAACAGCTATACACATGGTATATATATATATACTATGGGAAATATGTGCACTAAATGAGGTCAAAATAAAGCGTAAGCTGCAGCGCTGCTTTAGATAAATAAAACAATTTTTATTTAATTTTTAGCACATTATTTTAACTTAATATAATATACAAATTATTTTCGATGATATTAGACAAAAAAAAACGTTGCACAGCTTAGCAGCTTCGTATTAAGATTTCTGATTTTTTTTTTAATTTTTAGCACATTTATTTAACATAATATAAAATGTTAAAATAATTTTTGATGAAAAAAAACGTTGAACAGCTTAGCAGCTTTGTATTGAGATTTCTGATTAAGCAATAAATATTATCTTAATACATTTAATGCGTACCAATTGTTGTATTTATTTATGCTCCAAAAATTGCGCATATTTCCCATAGTACACTCTAGCCGGATGCTAATGCTAGAGCGCTCGTGTAATTGTGTCTTCAACTATATGACGCTCATTTACTGTTTTGGTTTATGTAACAATTTCGGTCGCTTTTAATTGCAAACACTCTTACGTACTCTCTAGTTGTGTGTGTGTGTGTCTGTGTGTGTGTGAGTGTGCGCAATTGTTTATCAGCTCTTCAACAGTTGTTGCGAGTTAATTTTTTGTTGCTAACGCTAGTGATGTGGGCGTGATATTTGAACCAACAAGAATTTTAATTAAAATTGCAGTTATATGGAATTGTTAACTTTGATCGAAGCAGCAATTTGAGCTTAGCGCGAAAATGAATATGTTTAAATAGTAGAAATTATTTCATTGCAATTTGAATTGAGTGCACAACAAACTTTACAAATAAACGCATTTTAAAGAAAACTAATAAAAGCACAAGCCCAACATCACAAATTTGTTACCATTTGATTGATTAATTAAATAATAAATTAAACAATTTGTTTATATTTCTCTCTACTATTGTAAGAAAATAAAAAAATTACAAACTGCAGCTTACAAACAAATACCAAAGAACACAGTTTAAATAAATTTTTAAATTTTAGTATTAATTTTTTTTAAACTTGTTTATATGCAGTCTACTATTATTTTTAGGTATTTTCAGCATAAGAAAACAAACTTAAGCTTACAATTGAAGATAAAGTACAATGGAACTCGTACAAATTTTGTCTACGTGTGACACAAAGCAAATAGTTTGCTTTAATTTATAAAATTTCTGTAGAATTTTGTTGCTGCTGCTGCTAACGCAAAATCCATTTGGCTAGTTCTTTGGCACATACCATCACTAGATGCCAGCACTGCTTCACTGCTGTGCTGGATTTATATAAAAATCTGCTTTTAATAAGGTTGGCATGTAAGAATTTAACTATGCCACAAAGTCAAAGCTCGGCTGCTGCGTTTTGTTGTTGTTTGGGTTACTTAAACAACATTTATTCTGCTGTTTGAGCTTTTGAGCGCTCTAGGTGTGCTGTGTGTGTGTGTGTGTGTGGTCATAAAATGTATTTGCTATGCGTCTCATACCACATGCAGCACGTGTTGGCGTCATTTATGCCCCGTGGCGAAGACGCTGTCATGCAATTTGTTTCACTTGACTGAGCGACAAGTTCAATACTTGAGGCTGGGGGACCTAAATCTTTTTATTACGCGAGTGTCATAAATATGCATATGGACAAGCAGCAGGGGGGAGGGGGGGCGCGTCTAAGTAAGAACTATAGTGGCTTTCACATTGATGAGAAGCGAGCGAGCGTATCGTTGGCAATAGTGTCAACGCTATCGAGTGCAATATGCCAAGGACCAAGGACTAAGGGCACACACACACACACACACACACAGTCGCTGCTGTTCGCTTACGCCCCGAAGAGCTGCGTAAACAATTGGAAAGCGGAAAAGCCTCACAAACTTTCAGCACGCAGCTGTCAATTCAAATTCTAATCTGTTAGTTTCAAATAATTTATAATAATAAACTTCATGCAGCCAACTCGCTGTGCATGGTCAAGTGGACTTTACATAAATGCAGCAGTCACCCCCACAAACTTTTGCGCACAACTTTATTTCATTTGACTTCACTCAGTTTGATCTACAACTTGTCAGCGTTACTCATAATTTTACGCTCGTTTGAGCCTTGAAAACTATACGCACAGCAATTTTTTTGTCGGCTCAGCAAATTTGTATGAATTTACTGCATGATTGCTTAGCTGCCCAATTTTTTATGGGTATGCGTAAATTTCTTAAAGCTAATGAGCTGATTTTAAACAACAAATGTTTTTCCTTGGAACGTGCTAAGAGCAAATTTCTAAAGCATTTCATTATTATTTTCTATGTTCCTTTTGTTTGTGCGAACTTATTCAGGCATGCAAATTGCCTTAAGCACTTTAACAAATTGCACATTTAATCCATTGTTTTTATTTTTTCCTGGATTTCGAGCTAAATGTTAAGAAAATTCAGCTTAGCTTATTTTGTCTGCAGCAAATTTTCTATATAAATTTTATTAAGAGATTGGCAGCTGCCTCTTTGCTTTAATTTATAGCCGTCTAAATATTTTTTTAAATTTTTATATTAAGTAATTTACTGCGGCTTACAAAATTAGCAAAAGCAGCAGAATAAAAATTACAATGATAATAATAATAATATAAGTAAAATTTAAACAAAATATTTTAATATTAAGCTCAGCATATAAAACTTAAATTAAAGCTACTAGCTAACTTACAAAATAGGCATTTTATTAAGCATATTTAATATGTAAGCACACAAAAGCAAAGCCAAGGACAAATTATAATTAATCACTAAAATTTTGAGGCTTCTCATTGTCTAAATTATGCAGCTGAATTTGCATTCAATTATTGTCGCTTAGCTTGCAGACAAGCGCATTCAATGCCAAAGTAAATTTCTATGTAAAATATGCATATTGAATCAATTTATATTGCTTAGACATAAACAAACGCATGAATGCATGACTAGCTGCATTTAATCCTATTAAGTTGGCTTAATAATATAAATCTATTGATTTCTAAGCTGAGCTGTTGTTGATTTAAATTAAATGCGCTTATTTTTTTTTAAATTTTTTTTTTATTTTTCTTTCATTTTAAAAACTAATTACTATAAACACAACAACTTCGGGGGCTTAGTGGTAGTTGACCACAAATGTGTTGGGGTCAATAACAGTTGCCACCTCCCAGGGATACACAATTGAGCGCCCTGGTATGCGATTGTAGGCAGCTGTAAATAAAAAAAGGTTTCATTACGCGTTTAGTTCATTTGTCTGGCGCCTTTGCTTACCAATAATTTTGTTTATAGCCGTCTGGGCATCCAGCAGATACTCGCCGGGCGCAGGAGCTGCTTGGCAGAGGATCAAACAAACGGTGGCGAATACCAAAGCGAGTGCCAAATATGCCGACATTTTGTAATGTTTTGATTTTTTTTTAGGTTTGTTGTGCTTTTGCTGAAGTTTGTGCAAAGTCTAATTAGCCAAGTAGCAGCTGCTGCTATTTATACCAAAAATTTGCTAAACAAAGATGAAACCCGTCTAAGAATAAAATATTCTGGGTACGTCTACTCTATATGAATGAAAGCAGCAATCATATTAGCGCTCTCACTCACTCTCTTACAATTAGACATTCTCTCTGCATTTTCAACAACAAGAACACAAGACACAGCTGTTTGCTTAAAATTGATTTCTGGTTTTGTATCGTTTAATTTCTGAAGCTCTGGCGTCCCGCACAAATTTATGCAAAAATCGTAAATACCTAAAAACACCAAACTCAACACACACACACACACATATAAACAGGCATTAACATTTGGCGTAGCAGCCAAACAAAAATTAACTGTACTCCTAATATTAAGTTGCAAAGCCAACGAATTTGGCAATACCCTAACTTTTGGTAGAAGTGTAGCAAACAAATTGCATTTAATTTTGAAACTAGCAAAATTATTTATATTCGGTTTATCCGTAAAATCTTGTTCATTATTAAAATTCAACTTTCAAAGTTGTACCTATAAATTAGAAATATTCTATTTTGGTATGCAAACATATTAATGAAAATAACCTGCTGCTCATATAAAATTATTTATTTCGCCTATTTAATGTTGACAATGCACAATTAACGATAAATAAATTATTTAAATCAATTAAATATAGTTATATGTGTATATTTGTATAAAAATGTTGTATATGTATGTTGGGGATATTAGAATTGGACAAGCCTCTATCAGGTCTGGGCTTGTATTTGGTCTGGGCTTGTATTTGTTATTAATAGAAATATTAAAAGGCGAACATTTGAATAATAGCTATTAAAAAATTAATAACTTTTTTTTTTAAATTAAAAAATACTAATAGATTTAATTCCTATTATTATTTAAATAAAACAGTTAATCATTATTTATTATTTATTTTAAATAAAATAGTTAAATTTTCAAGATTTAATGCCTACTATTATTTTTTATTTATATAAAAAAAAAGGTATTAATATTTTGAAAAAAATTTAAATTTTAAAATATTTATTCAAATATAATAAAAAAAAAATAAAAAATGACAGCCTGAACGTCCTTGTTGCTCTGGCTATACCAATTGTACCATAGAAATTAATTCTAGGCTACAATGAAAATAAATAAAATAAATAAAAAAAAATGATGCTGCTAAAAAACTAGGAAAAATAATTTTCTTTAACATATTCATATGATTTGCCTTATTGAAGTTTAAATAATATTATTTATTTAATATTTATATTTTACATTTTAGTATTTATTTTTAACTTCAGTGTTAGTCAAATCTAGCAAAACAAACTTATAGAAAGGCCGTCAAACATTGTCTGCACTTTTTGCATTTTGAACTTTTAATTAAGGAAATACTTTTTAAAAACCTTTTTTGTTTTAAATATATGTTTCAAAAAGCTGCTTTTAGCCCACAGGTTTTTGGTTAGCCGAGCAGAGCAGAGCAAACAAGTTTCGCCAAAGCTCGAGGTCACGCCTGGAAATTCCGCTAGCATAGAAAGTAAACACAAACAAACAATGCGGCCGGACAAGTGTATTAACTAATACACGGATGCTGCTGCGGCTGCTGCTAAACTAACTAGTGCGTTATACATTTTAATAAAAATAGAAATGACCGCTTTTTTGTAATATTAAATTATAAATTAGTCACATATAAATATATTGTGCTAATGCTTAGGGATTTGCTTAATTTGCATTAGAACTTTGTTATTATGGCATTTTTGCTTTTGTGTGTGTGCGTCGCAGTTCATTGTACGATTTGTTTGTTGTTGTTTTGCTTTTTTGGGCTTTTCCCCAACTGGGACTGGCTAGCTGACTGACTGTATTTTGATTATTCTGGTATTGTGAACTAAGTATTCTGGTATTTGATGTCCGGCGCCCGCGTCGCTAGATCAAAGAGCAGCGATATCGGTTAGATATTGTGCTTTTGTCGCCTTTTGTTTTGGGCTATTGTTTGCCAATTTGCTTTAAACAACCAAAAACCGGTTGCATACATTTGTCGCCTCGTCCAGAGTCGAAAGAAAGTAAAAACCTTCGGCTAGAATGTAGCACGTATTTTCCCTTAATAATTTATAATATTATCGTTATGATTCTTAATGTTGTGCGAAACAAAAACGCAACGCAATTCGTTAGACTTTAAAGAATCCGCAAGCAGAGCTAACAGTTATTAACAATTTTTGGATTTTAAGTGTTATAACAAGCAATAAATATCGTTGGGCGCAGTGACGTTAATCTATGAAAAAAACAAAAAACTGCTACTGAAATTTATATGCAAAGCGACTTTAAATAAAAACATTTAACATTTAATTTCGCATGTGAATTTAAATATATTGGAGCTAACAGGCGTTAGGCTCAGGAAGCATTTTGAGACCACCCAGCCAGCCATTTGGTTTGGGTTGGGGGAGGCTTAATGGGCATAAATGGAGAATGAGAATCCACATTTCATTGCTAGGTCTTGAGAGTGTTTCCGTTAAGCTTAGTTCATCATAGATGGGTTTCCTGTGTTAAGGTTGTTTTTTTATAGCCTACAGAATATGTATTTTATATAGAGCTGCACACAAGTGGCAGTTTAAAGTGAAATAAAAATTTAATAAAAAAAATATAGACAAAATATTTTATTGAATTTATACAGCTTTTAAATCGCAAATTGCATTATTAATAAATTAAATTAGTTTTGAAAAATAATTGAAACATTTTTAATAACTTATGCTAGCAAATAATTCAAAAATATTTGAAAATAGTTAACTAAAATAATTGAAAATATATGCATGATTATTTTGTTAATTTTTAAATATTTCTAACAGATTAATTTTATTTAAACAAAGCTACAAAAGCGTTGCACTATTTATTTATATATATTTTTATAGTTTTTCTCAATTAAATTAATTTATAATAAATTGATATTATTTAAGTCAGTCTAAGTAGCTTAAGCAACGATTTTCAATCATGCCAATTATTTCAAATTATTTGTTTATATGCGACGTAAGCTGCTTGTAGCACTTCTGCTTGCTTTTAATAAAATATTTCAAATTTCTATTCCAAGTGCATAGCACATATTCCGCTCAACTATGCAAGCTGCTGGTTGTAACTCTCGAGAGTGATGGCAGCTGCGAAATCTGAGCTTTCAATTCTCGTGGGCATAAGTACGCACATGTGTGTGTGTGTGTGCGTGTGTGTGTGGGCTCGTAAAATTAACTTATAAGACATGCAAACGCAGCGCTGAGCTAAGCCCTGCATACACAAGCACTTACACACACACACACATATGTGTGTGAAGACTTAGTTGTGTGCGTTGATTGTTTGATTGGAGTTGTGCGCTCTTGGGCTCTTTATGTCTGCCATTGAAGAGGATATTGTGTAGAAATATAATGCGCGTAATGCTAATGCAGACACGTGCCACACACACACACACACGCACACACATAGCTGAAAATTTGACAGCACTCCTAATTGATTGAGACAAATTCGACGGCAAGATGCTTCGCAGCTGACAATTTGCATTGTCAGTTGTTGTCTGTCCTGTCGTCGTTGGTTTTATGGTCCGCCCAAGTGTGAAGGCGACATGTGTGTGAGGCATGTGGCAGCTTTATGAATGGCTAATCAAGTGCGCTAATGAGACACCACAAGCTGTAAAATAAAGCTGCTTATCGCAATGTTTATTAACCATTGTGCAGTACGCTTTTTTATTAATAATGATAGACAGTTATTTGCTGCATAAAAAAAAAAGTAGCTATGTATGTTGCTTAATATATTGCGTTGAGGGTGCTGTAAAAAACCATAAACAATGGGCCCCAAAGCGCCTTTTTTGTTTATAATATATTGCTTGGTAAACAAGCGTACCACGCTGCGTATGAACAAAAGGATAATACGCATTAATGATTAATTAGACTTTAATGTTTGGCGCTGTTCTGCATTTTAGTATTTCAAGCAGTTAGCGCGGCATCCACTCTCAACTCAGCATTAATGATTTGCTTAATTAATTCGGCGTTCTCTTTCACGTTTGTTCTGCTGCATGTGTGAACATTTAATTAATATGACATTTCTTTGCCTTTCATTTCTCGTGTCATTGCCATTTACAAACACACAGAGCAGACAGCTCTTTGAGCTTTTGAGCATATTATTTTTATTATGTCTGCCACGTGCCCTTAGATGAGTAATTGTTACCACACACCGAAAAGGAGTCAACGACATAAGCCACACACACTCGTGGCTGCAATCATAAATCTGTCGTACCTGACTCGTCCTAGATCCCTAACATTGACACTGCTCAAAGTAAATTCATACGCAGCTCCTTAAATTTGCTTTTCATAATTTTGTTTGTAGTTTTGCTTTTATCTCAAGGCACAACAAATATTTGTTGGCATTTTGATTAACCCAAACTGGCAATTAAAGCTCTAGCTCAACTTTTCACATAGTTTAACTGTTAGCCAAGTTTATTTTAGCCGCCACTTCAAGCTCAGCACAGGCAAATTGAATTTATTATTGTTCTGCCTTTGAGCAGCAGCTCTTGCTGTTGCTTAGCTGCAATTGTATGTTGCCTTGGCTATAACTATAACAGCTAACAACAGAATTTTTGCTTATGCTTATTAATGCGCTAATATTGACACATGCATGGGCGTAGTTAGGCAGGGGCGGCAGCAAGCTGCTGAAAATTTAAGTAAATAATCTGTAAATTTATAGCAAATAGTTTGCAGCGGCTTTGACATTCATAATTTTAAAAACAAAAATCCCATTTACTTTTTTGCTAGCATAAATTAATAATTTAAAAAGTATTTATGACGCACATCATTACAATGGGCTTGCTTGGCAAATTTTTAAAAAAAATTATTAAAAGTTGATTTTAGGTACCAGAGATGAAACTGAATAATGCTGCATGCAAATTCAATTCAATTACTTACGAAATAGCTAAAAAAAAATTAAATTTAAGTTTTAAATGCTACAAAGAAAATGTACTACTTTATTTGTTAATCCTTCACAAACAACCAAAAAATAAATGTAAATATTTTTGCAAATTTGCCTTTGTTAGTCTGATGATGAACATTTAAGTACAAATTCTGAGAAATTTTAATAAATACTGTGCAGGGCCAACACCTCACTAAATTACATCCTGGCTACGCCCATGCGTTGTGGTAAATCTCTAGCCCGTTTATTGTGGCTCTAATGCGCTATAATTAACTAAAAATTAAATCATAATCCACTTGGATTTAGCTACTAAAGTGCTTTTATGTAAAATATGCCAAACCATGCGCTTGATACTCGACAGGCGTGTTATGGGCTTAATTTGGCGTAAACATAAAAGTATCGAAAATTCATATGCCATGAAAAAAAATAAAAACATGCATAAAGGGCATTTAAAATGTTTATTGTGGCTTATTTCTGTGTGTGAGTGTCTGTTTTTTTTTTATGACATTTGTAAATTATAATCTCGTAAAATTGTCATCAGAATGGCAAAATAGCGATTGCATTATCTGATTGCGTACTTAGTACATAAAATTCTAGTCATGCACCATACACAACATTCTCAGTCCTTGTCGCCTGCATTTAAAGTATCTCTCGGATACAATTGCGTGCGGCTTCTGTACAAATGCGGTAGCTATTTGACATCTGATTTGAGTGATTGAATTATATATACATGTATGCGAACAGATGTGTTTGTTTCTTTGATAGACAAGCATTATCATCCGCGTAGACGTGTCGGTTAGTTTAGCAGGTGTTACCTAAAAATATAAATAAAAAGAACAGTTGTCTATATTATATATGCATAGAAAATGGCTAAAATAAAAATTAAACAACGTTCTTAGTTTGAGCAGTTTACCTAATGCTAAAGACTGACAAAAGCTAAGCTTGTAGTTTAAATGTAAACAGACAAAAGCTGAGCACATACTGCACTTAAGCCTGACAAATTGCTGATTGCCAGAATAGCCCCTGCCCAGCAACAAGTGCGTAAAGAATAAAATATGTAACATTTGCATTATTACTGTGACTTACCGAGAGAGCGAGAAAGATAGAGGCAGCGAGAGCGACGGTGTGTAGCGCACGCTTAGATAATTTATTAGCATAAAACACACAAAAAAAAAAAACGAAAGGAATAAGCACATGTAAAGATCAGCACACATACAACTGCAATTTATCGGCACTTATACACACGCACGTGCACATGAGCTAGGGGTCGTCTAGCTTAAATTAATAATGACTGCGCCGACGCACATCATTATATTAATGCATAATTAATAATAAAATACAAAACACACTCAGAAACTACAGTGTGCAAAATTATTATCTTGTAAAATTGTAATGCACTAACACACACACACACACGCACGCACGCGCACCCAGCCAAGGGCAACAGCTCTAGGCTATTTTGACTGCAACGACGCGAATTAACATTATATTTATTTATTAAGCAGTAATAAAACACTTGTGTGTAACTTTTTTAATAAACAATAACAAATATTAACAGCAGTCAAAAACTTCGCCGCGATAATATAAACGATAACGATAATATGCGTGACTATTGAGTGCAGCCGATTATCATGCAGCTGCCCTAAGTGTTGCATAACCTTATTATGGGCAGTTGCCCAAAGTGTTGCATAACTTTATGTAATACAAAATGTTAACGAGCTTTTTTTTTTAAGATTTTATCATTTAAAAACTGAAGTTTTTTATTTTCAAAAGAAGAAATTTGTTGATGTCTTTTTTTTTTTGCCTTACATTATTAACTAGTCAAGTGTGTAAATTCTCTAATTCAAGTTGCATGGTCATGTAGATGATTATTACATTCCTCGTGCTTCGTATTTGTGATTGATTGATTAGTGTGAATACATTTTCAACTAAGCTTATGTTGCCATGACGGTGTTAGAAAACAAAGCAGCTTTGTTTATTTACGCGGAATTTGCGTTTGTTGTGTTTCAGCTTAAAGCGAAAACTTTAACTCTAATTGGTTTTCTATAGAAGCTGCTCGGCTTTCGTCCTTGTTCCGAACACCTTGTGCGGTGGCCTACCAGATTAGGAAATATGAAGCAGAGTAGAACATTGCGTCAGTATGAGTTGATACGTAAGCCTTCGGATAGCAGCATATGGCATTGTTTGTCTTGAGGATGCTTCGTTGTTGCCTCGTTCTAGGAAGTGATACTGCGCGTGGGGGTACGGGTTAGATGTTGTGGAAGTGGATAAGTGGGTGGGTGGGTTTCGCGTGTCATGCAGAAGCTCATGCATAATTAATCATGTTGTGACGCTCGGGGAATGCTCATGTCAGTTGACATGGTCGCGCTTTTTTATCACTGCCATAGTAAGCGCAACGTTATATTTATCTTGTTGCTGGCCTGGTCCCGGTCGCAGTGGAATTCGCAATCGATGGCGCAGTTGTCATTGCCATAAAGCGATAAGGTGCCTCTCTTTGTCTTCTCGTCGTCTCGTACCCTTGACTTTGGTTCTGACTATGGAAATGTTCTCGCTAATGTCAAGTGGGCTCTACGCTATGTCGCCATAATTGTTGACGTAAATCACTGGGATGTATATTTTGCAAATAAGCCAAGTGGGACAAGTGTGGTTGGGTTGGGGTTTGGTGTTTGAGGCTAAGGCAGCTGTTAACGCAAATTGCTTACGAATGGCAGCTGAATGCTGATGTGGCCGCCAATTTTTCTTACTCGCACTGCGGTGGAGACGTATATTTTACATAATTGAAATGAATGCCTGCCTGACTGGGTGTTGAATATTATTTTTGGTTTTCCTGCACTTAACATTGTATTGAGGGTCCTTTGTTGTCGACTGTTTTCGTTTTGCGGCGACGGCTGCGTAAATGTCATGTCATGGATTTTGATTTTAATGAAAACATGTTTTTGGCTGCTACGTAAATAAATACATTTTAGCGCTATTGTTGACAGCTTATGAGGGCGCACTAAGTGCATTATATTGTATTGTTAATTTACCACGTTATTTTGTATAAACTTCAGCCCCAATTGACAATATTACTTTACATATCCGTTTAGCATATACAAGAGGCATACGTTTCTTCCTGCTTAAAATATACTTGAATTTAAACCGTTTTATATATTAAGGCTATTAAACTATTTTATTTGTATGTTTTTAAATACTTTTAGCGCTTTCTGTAAAACTCCCAATACTTGCATTTCAAACTGTTTACATTTGGCGCGCAAACACACAACATTGCATATGTTAAGTTTAACAGCGCTGTTAAAATACTGTGCAAAGAACATATCAAAGGTATCGATTCTTGCCAACAGCTGTGCGCTGTGTGTGTACTCATTCAATATGGCGTTTGTTGTGTAAAAATTAATAAAATTTGCTTGTTAAACGCTAAAAATAATTAAAAAACACATATAAAAGCAATTTGCTGTTTTCAAATACGTGCAATAACAAAGAGAACACAAAAGTAATAGTGGGAAAAGTGAAAAAAAAGCTAGAGTGCTGTGCAGTAACAAGCAACGAGAAAAAATTCTAGGGCCCGGCATTAAAATTGAGCCGCCAAAAAAACGCGAAACAAAAACAAGAAAATGGAAACTGAAATAACGCCTGCAGCTGCCACAAATGGTGAGGCAGGAAGTGGCGAAAATGTGGCAACTAAGCAAGTGGCCATAACTGAGCTGGAGGCGGCGTCATCAAGCAACACCGCTGGGCGGCTTGCCGAAGAAGAAGCAGCAGCAACAGCAGCAACAACAACAACAGGCGCTGCTGATGTTTATATGGAAGAGGTGCGTAGCGCGTGCTAAAGTGTGTGCGTGGGTGTTAGATAATTAAAGCAAGTACAAAAACTAATTTTAGGGTAATACGGCTACACCTACAGAGGATGATGAAATGGGCGAGGCTGAATATCTAGAGGATGAGGATGAGAATGAGAATGATGAGGAGAGCTACGAAGCAGCGGATAAAGCAATAGGAGACAAGGAGCAGCCGGCAGCAACTGTTGACAAGCCGGTAGAGGAGGCCGCAGTAGGCGCGGCGGAGCAAAGCGCTGAGCCAGAAGATGAAGCAACTGCAAAAGATGCTGAAGCAAAGAAAGTGGCAGAGGGTGAAGACGATATCATAGAAGAGCCTGAGGAGGAGGCTGGTGATGGTGATGACGAAGGTGAGCTCATCGTTGGCGACGATGCAGAGCAGGCCTTGGCAGTGGCACGTTCGGGTGGCCAAAAGCAAGAGGAGCCCGTTGATGAGAATCAGTGTCGCGTCTGCACCAACAAGGAGCAGCTAGTCAGTCTGTTTAACAAAGTGGACAAGGCCATAACACCAGCGGATCTGCTGATGAGCATTTGCCCCAATGTGTCCATAGCATTGAAGGACTTTATGCCACAGTTTATATGCAGCACCTGTCTGGCAAGCCTGACAATTGCCATACAGCTGCGTACGCAGCTGGAAGACACGGAGCGGGATCTACGCAAGCGATTGTCGCGCAGCAAGAACAAGGTGCGGCGTCCGCGTGGCTATGTGGTCATCGATGCGCCAGTTTCCGACTCGGCTAGCGACGAGGATGAGGAGCTAAACGATGAAGAGTTCAAGGTATCCGACGAGGAGGCCGTCTCCACCAGTCCGGATACCGTTTCGTCCGACTCTGATGCCAGCGAGAAACGCAAGCCGGGCCGTAAGCGTGGCCGCAAGAAGGGCTCCAAGCGTGCTGCGGGCAGCAACAGTGACGAGGAGTTTCAGAAGAAAAAGAGCTCGCTGCAGCTGCCAGCACACGGACCCTTTGAGTGCGATCAATGTGAGCTCACCTTTGCCCGCAAGCAATCCTACATAATGCATCGCAAGACGCACGACTCGCGGCAGCTCTACTCGTGCCAGATCTGTCAGAAGAAGTTCAAGGTGCAGGGCGCCTACCGCACCCACATGGAGCGGCATGCGCAGGAGCGTGCCCACTTTCGCTGCGAGCTCTGTCCGCAGGTCTTCAAGCTGCGTGTCGAGCTCAAGCGCCATATGGCCATGCGGCATGATGAGCATGGCGTCATGTATGAGTGCAAGCGGTGCCAGCGCACCTTCCTCACCCAGCAGCGATTGCAGCGGCATCAGAGCACCAGTTGTGTGCGCTATCCTGCCGAGCAGAAAATGAAACGACACGAGGGACATCCCAGTCAAGGACGCGATCTATTCAAGTCGGTGGCGCCACTAACCACCACCTATTGGAGCGACAGCTTCTCGGACTAAGTTTTTTAATTGTGCTTTTTAGTTTAACCGACACATACGACATAGCGCTAACTTTTAAGTATATAAAATCTATACTATATATATATATATATATATATATATATTGTACAAACTGAAACCAGAATCGATTTATTTTAATGTGGACGCTGCCCTGCTCTGGCTCCCTTGACAGCTCTGTTTGCGCTTATCGTGCGACTGCATGCCACATGCCGCATAAGAGCATATGCATGTAACTGTGTGTGTGCCTGTGTGTGTGTGCTTATTGTGCGTAGCAAGGACTTGTATACACGCGCCATTTGCTCTATGGGTCCTTAGCGCCCTGACATTGAGCTGACATTTTAGTGGCAGCTGTTAATTGGCTAAATTCATGTTGTCTCAAATCGGTTAAGTTTCTACTATGCATTTAAGTCTCGACTATAAACGAATTGCCATTAAACACAATTTATAGCGCTGCTAAGCTAAGCACATTGATGAACTTTTCATTTAATTAATCTTAAATTACGAAATTTAAATCGCACTTAGGCCTGCAATATCTACAA
This sequence comes from Drosophila busckii, assembly GCF_011750605.1. NCBI lineage: Eukaryota > Metazoa > Arthropoda > Insecta > Diptera > Drosophilidae > Drosophila > Drosophila busckii. The sequence continues at coordinate 8,252,798 of NC_046605.1, forward strand.
TATTAAAATACAAATTGAATCAAATTGTAATAAAACTTAAGCATTGATATAAAGAAAATTATAAATATTAAAATAAATAAACAAAAAGTTAAAAATGGAATTTTATTTTTAGCATATGCAGGTTAATTATAATAAATAATATATATTTACAAAAGCAATTTTGTTGCAATATTTAATAATTTTAAATGAATTAACTTTCAGTTTTTATACTTAAACGAATATTCAAACATTTAATTATAAAATTGTAAAAATATTATTATTTTTTATTAACTTTTTGCGTGTTTTTATGCTTGCTACTTTTTAGTTTTTATGCTTTAATGAAAATCTAATCAGAGTATATTTTCTTATATAGCACAAACTTATAAAAATGAATGCAATTTTGCTGTTTTTAGTGTTCAAAAAAAAATAAAAATATAATTTATTTTATAGAAAAGAAATTTATGCGCCACTTTTAAATCATTTGCCTGTTACTTTGTATGCTCGATGAAGAAAATCTAATCAGAGTTTTCCCTACATTGTATGTATATGTGGCAGATAGCAGTTATATGTGTTGCATGTTGCAAGCTGTGGCATGAATAAACTGCCATAGCTGCAACACAATAATGTGTGTAATAACAATAATGCGACTGCACATAATGTGCGTAATCACATTGCTAACTTAATGTTTGCTGTGGCTTAGCCCTGTCGCCCCGACTTTTCGCAGAACAGAACTGAACTAAAACTGGCATCATTATGTGCTTGGAAGCTCTCTTGGCAAGCTTTGCCAGTTATTGTGCTCAAGTGTTGCCTTGCGGCATGCCAAAGCAAAAGTAGAAGTTAGCAATTTTGAGTTTCGAAATGCAAAAAAGTAAAACAGTTTGTGGCGCATATATAAATTTATATATATATATATACATATATATTCTTTTCACAAAAGCAAATGGATAAACATGTTGTGTTGAGGGTAACTTTGACAAATTTACGGGAGAGAAGCTCAGTGGGCAAAAACTCTGAGGAATATTAAAAAGTTGCTGTCGATGTTGCTGCTGCTGTTGCTGTTGCTGCTGCTGCTGTTGATGACTTTTGTAGGTTGCACGTGCTGACTGTTGATGCCAACAGCTGTTGCTATTGCTGTTGCTTGTGTTGAGGCATCGTGTGCTGCTTAAAAATGATGAATGGAATGGTAGGTGGGCAGGTGATAGGAGACTGCCGAGTGATGCGAAATAAGCGGCGCGTGGGAGATGAGCGGTGCATGAGAAATTATTGGCGCGTGGTGCACGTAAGTTGGGGCGGCAACGTAATGCGAGTGGGTTACTAGTGGAGCATGATGGTAGCCGAGGCCAAATGTCAGTCCGCGCTTGGCCTTAACGGACGCGTCGGGTTCGGCTGCTTGTTGCTCATCAGCAACGGGTGCGGCCAGAATACAGGCGAAGCCAGTCATAAGTAAAATTAACTAAAAGTCCGTCCATTGGGTTGAACATTGTTTGGTTCCATGGAATTTTTCATTAAGCAGCGCCAGCACGCAAAGCCGGATGTACATGTAAAATGAACGAAACAAATTGCAGTCAACATTAGCTCAAAATAGTTTACAATTTTCATTTCTTAAATTGGCAAATGCCATATCTTTTGACTATATAAAAAAGCGCACTCAATTCTGACATTCATAAGTCTTGTCTGCATGACAAATGAGCTTCAGTTTGTAGTCAAGTTGAAATGCGCTTAAAATATATTATTTAACTATTGTAGCAATTTATTTATTACATAAATTCGCAGCCAACAAAAAGCAACGCCAAAGAATTCAAGAGTACAAAGGCTTACTAAAAATAGAATGCGCAAAGTCGGGGCACAGCCGACATTACGAGATGCGCTATTTACATAGTGAGCACATATATACATATATTTAATATAATAATAAAAAACAAACTCATATCGAACCATTAGCTAAAGCTTTAAGTAACGCAATTTATATAAACAATTTAGTTATTTTTTCTTCTCTGTATTCAAATTTTAAGTTACTCAAAAAACAAATAAAAAAATAAATATTTGAAGCATTTCTGCATGCAAGTGACATATATATATATATATATATATATATATATATAAATTCTAAAATAAACTTGCTTATAAATTTTTAGATAAATATATATAAATACGGATCTTTATGTAAAGTTTGGTACCCATAGCTCTTATATGTAGTAACTGCAATTTAAGACAGACAGACACGGCTATATAGACTCAGTTCGTCAGCCTAACATATATTTCATGAAAGCTCTGGTCTCACACGACTAACTTAAAAGACCTTTAGTACATTTATTGTACCGGGTCTAATAAAATAATTACATTGCAGATTGTTTTGCACAAATTAACAAAATATGCTTTTATCTTTATATCATTGCATTCAATTGAAATGTTTCTGTTGAATGGTAATTAACGATTTATTAAATAAGCAGCATTTACTTTTGTTATTTATTTGTTGTCCAAATGTTTTCAATTGTAAACATTTGTAAGCTGCTTAAAAATTTTTCGAATTGCAACTTACAGCGAATTTCATATTGATTGGTATTGGTTTTGCGTTTTGGTCCACTGCACTGCACTGTGTCAATAATTCAACTAACGCTATTTGCAGTCAGAGTTCGTTTATTTATACCAAAATGCGTATACGCACGCGAAAACTAAGTCAAACGCACTCATTAGGCAAAAAGTATTTAGGCAAAAAAACACAAACCGGGCAAAAAGAACTACAAATCGAAACGGTATCAAAAAAAACACGCACATTGATTGAAAATATGCCCACATCAAGTCACAATTGAGCAAACAAGTTGCAGTTTAAGTGCACATGTGTGTGTGTGTGTGTGTGTGTGTGTGTGTTAACGCACATCAATGTGCAACAGTCTGTCAGTTGCCAGTAGTAGAAAAAAAAAAAGTAAACAATTTTGAAAACTATTTGCCGTACAACACAAGTCAATCAATTTGAGTGTCAACTGAGGCCAAATTGCTGCTTGTGCATTTTTGTGGGCATGGCAACCAAATCGTAGGAGTCCCAGATCCTTTCACTTGCAGCTAATATATCAATATAATCACTGTCTTGTTTATGTAGCTTGAATTTGACTGGAGCAGCTTGTGCAACTTTTAGACTAATGGGCAGCATAAAATATTTAAATGGCTTTACTTTTATAAGCAAAAAAAAAAAAATTTATATACAGCCAAGCTTTGCTTTAATAGAAAGAGCAGCAGCTCTTAGGACTTTTGAGTTATAAAATATGAAAGGATATTATGTAGTATAAACAATTTGGCTGGTAATGTCAGTTCAAGCAACAAAGTTAAATGTAATGCATTTTTTTAATACAATAAATTTATTCGTAGCAAAAAATTGTACATCAAAAGAGATAAATAGATTATATATTTGTATATATTTTTATTTTTGTATATATTGAAATAGCTGAATAAGAAATTTAATATTTAATTTTATTTTCTTTACTGCACAAAATTCTTCTGCTTAATAATAAATTATAAAAAAATAGTCTTGTATATTTGTATGTATTCGAAATAGCTGAATAAAAATTTAATATTTAATTTTCTTTTCTTTACTGCACAAAATTCTGCTGCTTAATAATAAATAATAAAAAAAAAGTACTCTTGTATATTTTTAATGTATAGACCCAAAAGTTGCAAAGTGCAATGCAAATAAATCAAAAAAATATTTTTTTAGATATATTATAATCTATTTCTAATTGAAGCTTAAAATTATTTCCATAGTCTAATAATGCAACTGATGCCTTCAGACTGTTTTTATTTTTCTATTTTTTTAGCACACAAGTTTATTTTTATATAGAGCTTTGCTGTTGATGTTGGCTTCAGTCAGAAGTTGCTTGGTTAATTTTATGCTGCTAAAATTAATTAACTAACTAAAAACAAACTTTGGAAAATGCAAATGCATTCAATTTCATTTCAAAGTGTTTTAATAAAATTGAATGCGATTTTATAAAACAGATTGCTGGCAGATTGCTGCAATCAGCATCAGCGGCACGTCTGGCAGCGAAGAAAGCAAAGACATTGACTAATGTGAGCAATAAATTTTATGTAAATAGCATTTTGACTGCAAGCGATTTGTGTGCAATTTGCCAAGTCATTTAGGCATTTAGCCTGCAGCCTGGAGCCCTAAGGTGGCAAATTGTTTAGCAAATTGAATGAAGTACGCCTGGGGAGCAATTGCAGCAGTAGTAGTAGTAGTAGTCGTGTGTGATGAGCGCTGGTTTAAGCGGCGTATGCTTAATGTGCGATTAAGTTTTAGGAAAAAGCAGCGCCTGGGTTGGTAGCTGTTATTACATTTTAATGGGCAGTCTGAGCGCTGTTGGCCGCGCTCGTTAAGTCAATTGACGCAATGGGAGTGACACAGCAAGAGATAGGAGAGTGGCTCTGCTTCTTCTTCTGCTGCTGCTCGCTGGCGTTATCATTATGTTTATCTCCGAGTCGTGAAAATGCGGCAATAAACAGGCACGTACTTATACATGCGCGCATTTAACTGTAAGCATAAACGGCACATTAATTAAGAGCAAATGTTGGCAAAAAAAAAATACACACACATATATATATATATATATATATATAATGTATAAGAAGAAGCTGAGCAGGCAACAGTGCCACCGTATGGCGTTTAGCTTTATCTAAAGCTTGTCAGTGGCTTTTGCGCCATTTTGTTTAACACGACAGCTGTGTCTATGTGTGTGTGTGTGTGTGTGTGTGGTTTGTTCATATTACGCGTCACCTGTTTGCACGAATTTTCCCCAAAGCGCAAAAACTTTGCACTTTGCGCTTTGCTGTGCTCTTTGATAAGCAGTCAGATGAAAATTGAATAAATTATTGTTTTGTTGTTTAGGAATTTGTGTGTACGCATCTCCAAGGAGACAACAGCACATGAATCAAGTTGGATTGCCAAGCTTAAAGTGAGAGCTGCATTAAATTTTCATATTGCGCATACGCCGCGCCGAACGCAACATTTGTATTTTATATGTCTGGCAGCTGCTGCTGCTACAATTGTACTTTATGTCTTTTTGGCTGATTGATATATTTTAATGCATTTATAAAGTGCGCATTATTAATGCCATAAATCATGAAATTGCTGCGTTTAGCAATCGCGCGATGTTGCACAAACAAATTTGAATTTGTGTTTATGGCATTGCGAAAGATTTGAACAGGATTTTGGCTGCTGCTGCCCATTAGCCGCTTGTAACACCTTCGTTGACATGCGGCTGAACGTTGATTTTGATTTGCCAACTTTAGCGCAGTCAACTCAACTTGACTGATTTATCGTCATAGAAATGTTTTTGCCCCAGCCACGTATCGCAACCGCGCCAGCCAATTAACTGCTACGCCCCAGCTAGACGCAGATAAAAACAGCGACAGGTGTCTCCATCTCTTGCGTGTGTGTGTGTGTGTGTGCGTCTATTTATATACAGTACTGTAGCGTATTATAAATATGACACTTGAGCTGCCGCACAGGCAGCAAATTGAACTCAAGGCAATGAAGCATAAGCTGGCTTAAAGCCCTCTCGAGACTTAAGCAGCAGCTCAGTCAATCTCTGTTAATATCAAGCACACTTATACTAGTAGCCCATTTTAATTAAAAAACTAATGCATCGCATAGCCAACAGCAAGTGCATACAACTTGCTGCTGTTTGCTGACTCGTTTGGCAACTCACTCTTAGTCACAATTTGTTTTTGAAACTTCTCATATAGAAAATTCCACAATTTTAATAATAAGCAGCCCTCAAGCTGCAACCCAAAATATTGCTTTGATTATTTTTCCAAAACAACTGAAATGAATTTTCATTCTGCAGTCACACACACAGTTCTATGTCAAAGAAATAAATTCTCAGCTATGCTTCATATATATATATGTGTGTGTGTGTGTTGTGTGTGGGTTTTTGGTTTATTAAGCTTTTCTAATAACGTCCCTAGTGACCAGCTTGGTTTAGTAATTGGGCAGCTTGTTGCTTAGTTGGCCAGCTATTTGTCATTTGGCTTTAAAAGGACTGAGCCATTCATTTAGCTCATAAATTAGTTTAAGTGATTAGTAGCCTAAGCTGTAACTAAGCGCCATTAATTTAATTAACTGCTATAAGCCAATTAAAAGCTGTTTGAAAATTCTATCTACAGCTGCAAAAATATTGTTGAATAATAAATTTCATAAACTTTTTTTGTTTAAGAATATTAATATTATTAATATAATAATATAATAATAATATTAATGCTGAGCATAAGATATAATATTTGCAATTAACTTTTAAAATTTAAAGCTGCAAATGATTTTATAAACATTGTGTTTACATTTATAAGTAACCATTCAGCTTTTTATACACTTTGACATTTTTGTAAAAAACACAAATATTAATAAAACTGTAAATATAAACATAATTAAGCAAAGATACATTGATCATAAATTACAAGTTTCTCAAGCTTAGTTTAGGTTTCACATAAACGTATTCAAGAGTGGACCAAAGTAACGTAAACATAAACAACGATATCCGCAAATAACGTAAACATAATCAAGAGTGGACCAACAACGAAGATTGGTTCTATGCATTTAATATTGTAAGCAATGCTTGATTCTCATAATCAACTATGTACAATGAAGTTTTTAGTTTTAATCCGACACATCAATCAATCTCAAACAGAGCGTGTCGAAATAAAGAGAAGAGTTCTCGAAGTGATAAAGTATTTTAACTCAAATGTAGGTTCAACTTTAAGCAATTCGCGCTATACAAACGATGTTCTAATCAAAGTGCTTATATAAAAGTTGGTTGGGCCCAACTTTAATTTGTCCACTTGTTTCAACTGCACAGATTATATTAATGTATTTAACGAAAACTTACATTTTTAAATATATTTACAAATTACATACATTAATGTATCTTAGTATTTTATATATTTATTTAAAGTGCTCGCAATTTCCGTTGCAGTTTGATTGATAATAAAATAAATTTCTTTCGTAACTAATTGCAGCTGCTGCTTGTGAACTCTCATTGAACACCAATTATTTTTCAAATCGAACAACGTAATAAGAAGTAATTGAAGGATGCAGGACCTAACCATGTCGCAACTGCAAAAGCCACCGCATGTAGTTTTAAATGAAACACTGCTGCGTGACTTTGAGCTAACTGACTTCGATGTCGACGACTTTATAAAGTTGAGCATTGCGATACAGAAGCGAATGAATCAGACAGACGAGTGCAGTGGCTATTGTCAGGGCGATATCTACAAGTGGGTGCGCGCCTACAATGGCGTCCACGGCTATGTCTCACTAATGGTAAGTTCCGAGAAAAGCGATAAGATACCAGCATAAAGCTTGACCCAAGATTCATTACGAACTGTTGTGACTGCGACAAGCGAACGACGGTCAGCGTGCTAATTATCTTGATGTTGTCCTGTCAGCGTCCCCAGCACATTTTTCACTGCCATAACAAGCAGCAGCAGCAGTGAAAACAAAAAATAATAATAAATGGCAAGCTGTTGTCCCTGAAAAGCCACAAAAGGTTGCCGATGCAAAAGGGTTTGTTGTGCTGGCTTTTGATGAATCTGGCACCTTTGAACTGCTTGTGACTAGAAAATTTTGGTTGCATTTTTCTATGCGTAAATTTATTTATGGCCCTGGCGGCGGATTAAAACCCTAATAGAATTATGTTTGCTATAAAAACAAAAGCCACATTTAGTTTGCCATCAACATAGGAAAAAAATTTTAATTATGCATTAAAGTTATATAAATATAAAGCCTACCTTTTATCATTAAGGAATTAACAAGCTAATGAAGCATTTGTGTATAGAATTTCCGACAAAAGTTTTCAAAAAAAGGCAGACCGCATTTTGTTTAATTAAAGTGCGAAAGTAAAAGTTGCACAAAAGAAATTAAAGCAACATTTTTTGCCCAAAAGTTGTTTAATAAAAAGAGTTCAAAGGTTTATAAACATTGTTTGTTAATCTTATAAGCAGGCAAAAATTTTTAAGCAAGAATTACGATAGCAGAATTTGAACTTGAAGTATTTGACATACGTTAAATTTTTAAGCAGATTCATGCACATGATTTTTGCTACGCATAACAGTGTTGTAAGCCAAAATAAAGCTATAAAAAATACAAGCGAAATTGTTTACAAAAGCAAAAACCCAAAATTTGTTAATACGTTGCATAGGCAACAAACTAAAGTCAACTTTTGCTTTATTCATTTATTAGGCCGGGAAAAGTTTTGTTACAATTTTTTATAAATGTTGCTATTGCCCTTTTTTTTTTAATATAAAAAATTTTATAGAGTGCTGTTTTTTCTGATTCAAATTGAATAGTAGATGCTCAATAATAGAAATTTGACTAGGCATTGAAATATTTAAGATTAATAAAATTTAAATTTAATTTTTGCAGGCATAGTTTTTAAATAAAATCCAGATCTTAACGACAATAATGTGGCAGAGCTTGCACATATAAATTATATAAATCAATAACAAATTTTGAAAATGTTGTATGACAAATATTAAATATGAAAAAGGCTTGATAAACAAATAAAGAACTGAAAGAAACGCTGCATTGACAACACTGGCACACACACACACATACACATATGCTAATAATAGACGCAAAAAAAAGGAAGTTAGTAGTAGTTTATATTCATCAGTTGGTTGAGTTTTGGGTGAGCTGGTCAGCTGCTTGAGTTATGAATAAAACATAAGCAGCGTATGTGTGTGTGTGTGTGTGTGTGTGCGTATGTGTGTGAAAAGGGGAGAAGCGACTTTTGTTGTTGTTGTTGTTTTTTGTTTTTGTTATTGCATGTTGTTTTCATTGTGTGTCGAATGCTTTTTTACGTGAACCTCAATCTGCAGATTTGCATATTTGGCACCATAGCCAACATACTGAACATAATGGTTTTGACCAGAAAGGAAATGGCCAAGGCGCCCATTAACAACATACTGAAATGGTTGGCGGTGGCCGATATGTTTGTCATGCTCGAGTATATACCCTACACCAGCTACCAATACATATACATGCAGCCGGGTAAGCTTTAAGCCGTAAAAAACACTTTAATGCCCACAAAACTTCTCAATGCGCACTTTTCCTTTTTAGGTGAAAAGGATTTAAGCTACGGCTGGGCTGTTTTTCTACTCATACACATGCATTTCACACAGACACTGCATACCATATCCATAGGGCTGACCGTCACACTGGCCGTCTGGCGTTATGTGGCCATCAGGTGAGTTGCCACTTTTGTTTGCCCTGGGCTGCCGGCAAAAAAAAAAAAAAAAACTGATTGGTCTTGTCAATTTGCTAACTGTTCGCTTATTCACCTGCATAACAATGGCGGCAATGTGGCTACGTTTTTTCTCTCTTCTCTCTTTCGTCTCTGTGGTATAGCAAACTGTTTCCATCTCTTCTCCACAGACATCCGAATGGCAGCTGCGCTAATTTTTTGCTTGCACATTCCAATGAGGCGATCATATTTCCCTTCATCATAGCGCCCATCCTATGTCTCCCCACCTATTTTGTGTTCAAGGTGCGTGAGACACATGAGTTCACCACCAGAGAGCACGAGGCCATGTATCATGTGTATTTCGATAAGGACTCCATGCTGTTTCGGTAGGTCCTGCCCACGACCCCCCCACGTACAACATTTTAATTTCCAATACGTATCGCATTTCTTCTAGTTTCAACTTTTGGATACATTCCGTCATCATTAAGCTGCTGCCTTGCATCATTTTAACTGTCATTAGTGTGGTGCTCATGCATGTCCTTTGCGAAGCCTCACGACGTCGCATGAAGCTAAAGGATTATGATACCACAAAGTATGCCATACAGCTCGATTTGAATAGACCCAGCTCAAAGCGGTAAGTAATTGAATAAACTAGTAGTTGTTAAAATAAATAAATTAACTAACTGTCTTTGTTTAAAGTAACTAATATTAAAATTTCTTTTAATACATTTTGATATCCTTACTGATTATTTATAAAACCAGCAAAGTAGATAAACTTTAGTTATGCAAACCTTTTGAAAAGCTTTTCCCAACTATAATGGGGCAACAATAAAGATTTCTTAGCTGTGATATATTTTTAATGCTTATTATAATTGAATTTGTTCGCTTTCTCTCTCTTTTATAGTCCACCGCGCTGTGATCGACGCAATGATCGCACCACTTTGCTGCTGGTGGCTGTCCTTATACTCTTCCTGGTCACAGAGTTTCCACAAGGACTTATAGGCCTGCTATCGGCTGTGCTGGAGAAATGTTTCTTTGCCAAGTGCTATACGCCGTTCGGGCTTTTGATGGATCTGTTGGCGCTCATCAATGCCGCCGTTGGCTTCGTGCTCTACGGACTCATGTCGAAGCAGTTCCGCACAACTTTCAGATCCTTATTCTTTAAACGGCACTTGGGTAGCGGCGAGATGACACGTTTAACGCGAGTTACAACCACCTGCGTTTAAGCAGACAGACAGAGGCAGCGGAGCAGGTGAAAGTATCTCAAAGATGCTACTCGACGATTTTCTAAACTAAATAAAACAAACTTTCTAAAAGTTGAACTGAACTGTGAGCATGGCTAGGGTAAATGAAATGGATGCTGAACTGTTAAAGCAGTTGCGAGTTTAATTTTCGGTAGGAGCAAGTGCCATTTCCATTTAGTTATTTAGCATTTAAAATGTTTCACGCATGTATCTCTATAACTGTTGCTAAGACTTCAAATATATATAAGTATGTAAATGTATATTTAATTAAGCGTTTCGTATAAATTCAAGCTGTGATAAGAGAACAGCAAGTCAACGAGCCCCTGCACTTGCCTGTTCTCTTGTCTTACCTATACAATTTATATAAACTAACTAACTTGTATATAGCTCTGGCTGAGTTACTTTAGTTATAAGCTTAGCATTTAATCTAACATGTTAACTTCAAAGTTTAAACACATTCGAGTAAATAAATGTTTGCTGTGAGCGCTTGGCTTTTATTTATTTATTTATTTATTCTAAGTTCGCTCTCAGTTCTGGTTGACCACAGCATTGACTTCCAGTGGCAATTCCTCTTGCGGCTGCATGTTCTGACCACTGACTTCGTTGGTTTCTGGCTCCTGCGCATCGCTCAGTATGCTATGGCTGGATATGCGCAACAAGGACTTGAGCTTAGTTGCTTGAAATTTGTACTGCAATGTAAAATGTAATAATCAGTCCAAATAGTTGCTTGCATCAATTCCTGGAAAATCTGCTGCTCATTTGATTGATGCTTGTTAAAATTTTGCGGGTAAATTTGTAACCAACTCTAATGCTGTGCAACAGATATAATTTTCGCTTGTATGTCGCTTAATCCGCTGACTTTCGTTGTTGTCATGCACTAATCCAATTAGGGACATTTATGTCGACAACTTTAGAAAATGAAACTGCAGTAATAGTTAAATTTATGATGTAGATAATTTGCTTGCTGCTGGCTTTTACAAAAAAATAAAAGTTGATGGTCTAATGTTTAATTTCTGTTGCAGTTAGCGCTTGAAAATATACTTAGAGCTTAGGGTAAGTTTAGGTTTTAAATCGATTATTCGACAAAACTATCACAGAGATAGTTTTTTAAAGTAGAAGTTCCAATAAAGTAACTAACAAATTCTGCAGCAGCAGCGGAATTTTAATCCACTAGTGATTTCTCCTCAAATCTTAACATTTAATTTAATTATAAAACTTTCCGATTTCTATTGCGAATTAAAGTGCCTTGTGTGGTTTTTAATTTATCGTTTTTCGAATTTCAAAAGCTACATTAAGTGTGCAGTATTCATATCAAGGACTCGCCACAATCATGCGCCATTGCAGGCGCTGATAGACAACACGACTTACTTCGGTGGGTAGCAGCAGGTCCTGCGCCTGGCTCGTAAAGCGATTGTAGTGCTCCGTTGCCAAGGCCAGGCGTCCTGTTTCAAAGCAGAATAGGGCAAAGTTCAGAAACACCAACGGATGTCGCACTCCGCTCTGTTGCGATTGAGCCAAAAAGCAGGCGCGCTCAAAGGCCACAAACGCATTTTCCTTATCGTCCAGCCGGCGTAGACAGACTGCAATTGAGTTTGGGCAAGTTGTAATGAGTTAAAGAAGCTGCATTAGGCTACTTACGGCCCAACAGCATGTAGCACTCGGCATTGTCCTTACGCAGGTTTATGGCCGCAGCCAGCGTGTGAAAGGCGCTGGCATATTGTTCAGCTAAAGGCGAGGCAAGGCGAAAATAAAAAGAACGTTAAGTCAGCGCTTGTCCTTTTTTTTTTTTGTAATTTTCATTTTGAAAATTTATGAAAAGGTTTTTATTGTCTAAGCTCGGCACTTAATATTTTTATGCGGCGCGGGAAAGCCCAGAGCAGTCGTCTAAGAAAATACAAAGCAGTTGCAGGTTCTTTTGTTTGATACACTGAGCAAAAATATCATTCAATTCAGATTATGCAAGATTAGTGTGCAATCGATACTATCGATTTATTAATCGATAATATTTTAAGTTAAGTTTTCTCTATTTTAATGCATCAGTGCTCATTTAAACTTAAAAGCGAAGTTTATAATATTAATTTCATTAACTAATTCAATATAATTGTGTTCTCGATACTATCGATTGCTGTTAAATTAATTGTACCTCTATTTTTATGACTCAGTGCTCATTTAAACTTAAAAGAGAAGTTCATAATATTAATTTCACGCACAACGAATTCAATATAATTGTGTTATCGATACTATCGATTGCTGTTAAGTGAATTTTCTGTCTCTTTTTATGACTCAGTGCTCTTATAATTTATTTCAGTGTATTTACAAACTATGTAAATCACAATATTAATTTTTGAATAACGAACACGCATAACTAATCCAATATACGTGTGTTATCGATACTATCGATTACTGCCAACTTAATTTCTCTATGTGTGTTATGTATCAGCTTTAGCCTATGTTTTTCTTCCAGTGTACTTACAGGCTATGTAAATCAGACTCAAATTGTAGAGCGCATTGTAGTTGAGCGGCGATAGCCAAACGGCCTTGCGCAAGGACGACACAGCCTGCAATTAGCCCAAGCGAACAAAAAGGCAGCTCTTCAACTTAAGCGCTAATGTTAAGCTTTAAATACACAATGCGCTTACCACAATAAACTTTTGCTTCTTGAAGAAGCACAGCCCAATGTTGTTCCACAGCTCGGCAATTTCCGGCTCAGCATCTGCGATTTGACTGTACTTGCCCAAGGCGCCATCCACGTCGTTGCGTGACTGTCGAAAATGTGTTGCACAACAAGTATAAATCATTTTGAATATATACACACACACACACACACATACACACACATATATAATGTTATCTTGTTTACCTGCAAAATGGCGCCCAGGGCTAACAAACCTTTGGGTGCGCATTTGCGTTCGATGTTGACGACTTCCGCCAGACGATCATAGGCCTTTTGCGTCTCATTGATTTTCAAATACAATACGCTGATTTCGGTAAGGACTTCCGCACTCTCGGGGGTTAAGCTGTCAAAAGTTAAACGAATAGGTATATATAGGTAATCAATGGCACTTTAAGGAATTCATTAAGGAAATAGTAAGTATTTATATAATATTGAATGGTCGCAATGGATTGTAAGTCAAAAGTTAAATTTATATAACGATAATACTAATCAATCATTGAAAGTCGTACATTAATTTAATATATTGTAATATAACTCAAAAGCTTTTAGCTTTTAGCTAGAACATAGAACTACCACTAACTAACTAATACCTCTATAGATAGCTTATTGTTATTAATGGTCAAAATAATCTTGAATAGTTTACTTTTGTTATATTGTAGTTTGTCGAAGAATTTCGCTCCACTCCAAAAATTTTTATTGAGCTGGTCTGGACACTGTTTCGTCTATAATATATAATATATATATTTTATGAATGGTAGAAACTTTTGGTAGCATTCAATATACAACATTTCGAACAATAAAATCTTTGTATATCACATTTAAATATCTTAAATTTCTATGAAAGTTAGTAAATTAAAAAGGAAGAATAACAAATGTTTTATAAGACTATCTATTACTCGTATATATCTATCTATCTATCTTCGATTCTATAATCTAACAATCTAATACACCATTGTACAATTGAATTGAGTCCACGAACTTACTGCAAACACGCTTCGAGCACATCTATGGCCTGCTGATACTCCTTGTCCTTGCGATAGAGCTCCGCCAGGCGTATGTAGCTCTCCTGCTTCTTGCCCGTCTGCACCGCCTGCTCGAAGTAACTCTTGGCCTCGGCTTGCTGCTGACGCGCCAGCTCCAGCTGTGGCTGATTGGCTGCGGCGCGATAGAGCAACTCACCCAGATAATGATAGATTTCATGATCCTTGCGTGGACTGTGCGCCTCCGCCTCACGAAATACGCTCAGCGCCTGACCAAAGCGGCCCATGCTATAGCTGTAAATCAAGTCAAGAGCAAATAATAAAAAAGCTGAAAAGCATTTTAATGATTTAACGCGTTTACAGTGTGCGTCCAATTTCCTTGTAGCTCTCGATGTTGCGCGAATTGAGTTCGACAGCCTTTTGTAGATTACGCAGTGCCTCGATATTATTGCCCGCCTCGCGCTCAATTAGGCCCTGCGGTCACAAAACAAGAACAAAATGCTTAACTGGGCGCAATCGATTGGAACAAATGTTGTTGTGTGTGTGCTTACCTTGACAAAATACAGGTACTCAGCATTCAGGTGACGATTCAGCTCACGTTCAATGAGACGGCGACAGCGCTCGAATTCACGGCGAGTAAAATAAATATGCAGCAGCCAATCAATGTTCGCATCGCTGGGCATCTTCGGTGCTAATTAGTCAAATTTTTGTTACAAACGTAATTCAGGTTTTGTTTACTTTTTTTTGGCAATTGCACCTGCTTTGACCACTTCCAGAGAGGGCAGCTCTATGACTGCTCCATTGCAGTTTATCTGCTCACTGCCCGCCACGTACATGTGAAGTTGCCCTTTGTGTCAAAATAGCGCCGTGAAACAAAACAAAGTCAACGCCAACGCCAACGCCAATAATAATATAATGAAAAAATAAAGCTCACTTCCCCTGCGTTATAACCATTAAAGTTTTGCCAACTGTTTAGCCAACTAGTCGCTGCCATGGTAACAGCTGTGGGCCAGGTTAGTGTGACCGCAGACTTGGCACAAAACAAAGTATTAATTAAGCTTAAAGGGCAACAACTTTAAGCCAACATTAGCTTTCATATATGAAATATTAAATTAAAGAAAATATGTGCATAGATTTCTATTTATTATTCTTTTATATTCTTTGATTATTTTTTTATTTTCCTAATATGCCAGAAACTTTTTTCCTTATCTCAAAAATGTTGCTAAGCTTATATTTATATTTATTTATATTTATGTTAGCAATTATCATAATTTAAAATAAAATACAACCTGCATTGCAACATAACATTTCCGCAGAAATAATAAATTGGCAACACTAAGCCAGAAAGTAATTTAATTTAATTACATTTAATTTCCCGAATTTCCCCAGGCTGACCACGCCTTTGTTTTTTGTCACAACAAGCCTTGAAGCCAAGTCCAAATTAATTAACTTGTCAAATTAATTAGCAAATATCATTAGCCTTTAAAATACAAGCAACTGCAAATCGCATGCAAGCAAATAACTTGCCGTATATTAACGTATTTTTAATTAGCGTGTGTCTAAGCAACAAATGCCAATTGAAATGCAATAAAAACAAACTGTAAATGGCTTAACGCAAACGCTTTTAGTCAAAGCTAACATAATAATGCAGACAAGGCCAAAATAGCAAATTTTAAATTTAAATTGGGGTAGAAATAGCGACTTAAACAATTACAACTGATTTGAATTATGAACTGTGACAACAATATATAAACATTTATAGCAAATTTCCTCAACAATAGCTGACAAGTGATTTTAAATTAATTTATTTTATTTACATAAAATATAAAATCAAAGTAACAAAATAAGATCTAGAGGCAATATATATGGGAACGCTGATACAATAAATTAATCATACTAGATCAATCGATTGACTGTCATAAAATAAATATATTTTAATTACTTTATATTATATTCTGGCAGCTCGTTCACTGCTTGCTAATCCTCCAACAGTGCAGACACTACTGACCTGTGAGTGGCTTCGCTTTCTGCCTTATCTTCCAGCTTCCCCCACACATTGGTAAAAGGTGAGAGCGCAAGCCACTCAACGAGCGTTGAAGTGAGAGCAGCGCTGCTTTCATTTGCAAGCTGCACTTCGCTCAAATGCTAGTGAGTGCTGCTCGAGTCAATGATAGCGGATTGTGTTCTTGGGTTCCTTATGCTTCTTCTTCCTTTTTGCAGCTTGCTACCTCACACTCTTTTCGTTTTGTGTACAGTGTGAGCGAGAGCGACTGAAGCTAAGTACCCGAAACACAAAGCGAAGAGCGCAATCCGCTATTTTATATTATTGCACCATGCTTTCAGTCTCCCACACATTTATAAAAGGTAAGAGCGCAAGCCACTCAACGAGCGTGGGGAAGAGAGCAGCGCTGCTTTCGTTTGAAAGCTGCTCTTTGCTCAAATTCTAGTGAGAGCTGCTCGAGTCTTTCGTTCGTTTGTGCTGCTGTGTAGCTGAGCAAGCGCATCGTACTTTTTGGGATGATAATAATATTATTATAATAAATAGATTACCACTAATCCAAAGGGTTAGAAAGTTTGACTGCCTTTAAGTAAGACTTTGTAGAAATATATAACATTTATATAATATTTAAATCCTCCAACTCGCCGCAACAGCAACAACAAATTAGAGCTAACATCTAATCACTCAATTTCAATTACAAATTCACACCGCCAAAGTGGCAAACAAGTGTCCAAAACAAAATATTTATTTTTTTTTTGTTACTTGCTCCTCGCTTCTCTTGTTTGCTGCCATTTAGAGGCGGACATGTGATCGTGATCTACATTTGTAATGATTGTAAGTCAGTCAATTTTGTTGTTTGTCTTGTGTGCAGGCCCCAAAATGCAATGCGCATTAATGCGTGAAAAAATATCGTACAAGATCACATAGCACTAAATCTTAATTGCGGCCCCTATCAAAGTGTTTTTCTGCAATTTTGCGTTTTTCATTTTGGTTATAGTCGATTTCAAAATCCAAAAAAATTCCGCTTGGCTGTTGCCGCAAATGGCAAATTGCGGAAAGATCAACCAGTTTAACGGAAATTTAAACGTGGCTTGTCAACTATTAAATAGATAATAATTTATGTTGAAAAGTTGGTATGCAGTTTTTTTAATGTGTTGCTAATTCAATTTTGTAACGTAAACAAATAATTTAAGCAAACACTAAAAGTGCTGATACTTAGGCACAATTAAGTAAAATAATGTTGAAATCTATGCAATGTAAGAAATGAGCTCTACTTTAATGGCATAATTAATATTTAAATTTACAATTTTGCTTTATTAATACTTAAAATAGTTAGCTTACAATATAACTGAATTTGAATTTAAAACAGTCGCAGTGAAAAATACGCATTTAGTATTTTTAGTACTTTATTGCGCTAGCAAATACACGAACCTAAGCTTTGCAGAGACAACACACACATTAACAGCAGCATAACATTTTTGCTGACTTGAGCAGCAGCATAACATATGTATGTGGCTCCCAAGACGCAAATCTTGTGTTTAACAGCCCTGGCACAAAGCTTTAGCCGTTAAGCGTTTTAAATGTACTGCAAAAATAGAAATAAAATAAATAAAAATTTTAATGCATAAAAACGATTATAGGTTATCAATATTAATTGTTTGCTTAGCTATTTATATTAAAAATATAGCTAAAGTCATTCAATTTAGTATATTGGCTATAAAGCGTTTCACTTTTAACGACTTGAATTAAATGAAAGTAAGTGCAGCTTATAACAATTAACAATAATTATTTATTTAAGCGTTCTCTACGCTAGACAATTGATTGCTTCCTGTTTGGTCTGTTTGTATTTATTAACTTGTAGTGCTGCGAGTGGCAAATGTGGCACACACCGGGGCCGGCCGGCCAAGTTGCAATTACGCGCATGCCAACAACAGCGCATGCGTGACATTTTTAAGATGTTTGTTTATGCGGCATTTGCCACAACAAACTAAAAACGCGAAAGCAAACAGAAATTGTTGCTAAATGATTTACAGGCAATGGCCAAAGAGAGTGCGCCGCCGGCCTTTAGAGCAGGAGCGAAGAGTGCGCAGGCTGATGGAAAAAAAAGGGACGCTGAGTTGTTGGGCCAAAGGGTGTGAGCGGGAGTTAAGGGTTCAGTGGACCGGTTTGTTGGCAACTGCGCAGTATTTTGGTTGCATTTTGGCGTCTTCAGCTCGTGTTAATGTTGTTGTTGTTGTTGCTGTTGATTTTTTGGGGCGCTAAAAAGGAAAATCAGCCCAAGTTGCAACAAGAATCCAAGACGCCTGTTGCAGCCTGTCTGCCTGCCTGCCTGTTGTTGTTGTTGTAGCCGTCACCCAGATTATCAGCGAAACTGGAGTAACCAGTTTATTGTTGTTGTTGCAGTTTTTATTTTGCGTGGCATGCAACCTAAATAGCCTGCCACAGCCATAAGCGAGCAAAAAATATGTTTATTGTACAACACACACACACACACACACACACAACACAACAAACAAGAACAACAAATTAGAACAGCCAAAATGTCTGCGGCGCAGCAAATAAAATTCACAAATTACGACTTTTTTACAAGCAACAGACAAAAAAAAAGCAAAACATACAAAATTATGCGCACTTTATAGATTTTGAGAGCTTAGTTGGTGTTTTCGTTTTGCGCTTTTATCTTATCAGCAAGTGTGCACGTGTATGTGTGTGTGTTAGTGAGTGAGTGTGTTTTCACCTTTCGTTTACCTGTTGCTTCTTTGCTTGTGCAAGTCGCTGGCGTCGTCGCGCTCACAAGTGCTGAGAGTCGGCGCTCTCTTGCGCTCTCGCTCTCTTGCGCGCTTACTCTCACTCTCTTTGTGTGTGTGGGTGCGTTTGGCCTGGCCACTGCCACTGACTTTAGAGTTTCCTTTCTTCATTCGTCTGTAAGCAACGATCGCGCGCGGTTCAAATAAAGAAAACACTCTCGCTCTCTCGCCTCACTTCCCACTCTTGTGTGTGTGTGTGTGTTTTGATATTGAAAACAGAACTTGAAAGAAATTTAATTGGCGTGTTTGCAAACCACAATTGAAAGTGTGAGTGTTAAGTTTATAATTAATTAAAAGCGCATTAAATGTATAATGTTATATGAATAAATAAAGCAGCGCTTTGAAACCGGCTTCAAACGCAGCTTCCCTCTCAATGATTCATGCCAATGGCTTGGGACGGCTCAGGGCCAGTTTATCGAAATTTCGGCATTAATTGTTGAGTCACAAAAGTCAGTTCAATAATTATTAACGCTGCCTCGCTGTTTGTGTTTGACGTAACATTTTTAAATATTTGCCATAACCGTGAAAGTGTTAAAAAATCGCTAAAGTTATAAACATCAACTGTGTAATAGTAACTGTGATTATTGTTGTTGTTGCTGCTTATCAGCATTTAATTGTTGCTGCCATAGATTCTTATTGGCGTTGTTTAAATTATTGTTTTTTGTATGTGGTAAAAATAAAATAACAAACAATAGCAATTGTTTTTGTTATTTGATTGAATTACGCAGAGCATAATTTTTTTTATTTTCGATTCTGTGTGTGAGCGCCACATGATTTAATTGTTGGGCCCAGCAGCGAGTTTATTATATTTGTTTATTTTGCCAAGCTAAAAATATTTCATTTAAAATCTGCATGTAATTGACTTTTCATTTACTCAGATAAAGCTTTACGATCTTCTCAAGGCCACGCAACATAAGAAATACATTAAGTTTACTTTATTGTTGTTGTTATTGTACAATTTTAATTACAGTTATATCTGCAGCAAATACAAGACACTGATGTCATATGATTTTCACTAGTTAGATAAGTTTTTATTTACAGCAGATAATAAGGCTGTGGCTTTCTTAGTAAATTGTTTAAAATTTCAACAATAATTTCGTGGGCATGTGTTTTTAGTTTATCTGCAGAATTTTGATGTACAACAGGAAACACGAAGCAAAGTTGTGTAACCAAAAGTGCTTGAAAAAAGATCAAAAGAGATTTAGTTAAACAAATTATTTTTGGGCTTAAAATTTCAGCAAAACAAAAAACAATTAGCCAAAAAACATATATATATAACAAACAAAACAACAACAATAAGAGAAAATGCAGACAGACATTGGCAGCCGTCGACGTCTGTTGTTGTTTCTATGTCGTTGCGCTATATAGCGGCCATATAGTTGGGAGGCAAAAGCAAAAGCAAACGCAAACACGCGCGCGCTCTTTGCGGCCCCAAAATGCAGGCAGCGACGTCGACGTCAGCGTTAGCGTTGGCAGCGCAGACGACGGCCACTTGCTTTAGAAAAGATTCTGCTACAAATTCGAAAAAAGCAAAACAACACACAGCCGATTTTCACATAAAATCTTTTCGGTTTCGGTTTCGGTTTTTTCGCTTTAGTTGAGAGAAAATCGTCGCTTAGTTAACGTCGCCCCCAAAAAAAGAACACCTCGAACAAATTCAAATATATATCTCTAAAAAATATATATAAAATAACAATCGATTAAACGTCCAAACAGCAGCAGCGCAAAAAAGTGTGTACATTGTATATATAAGTATATACGCTATATGTATAAGTGATAAAAAAAAATTTGATAACTGACATCAGCAATAAATATAAAAGTTGCAATAATAATAACTAGCAAATCGATTTGTGTTATCAGCCAGCAAATATAACGAATTTTTGGGCTGTTACAACTGAAGGTTAAGCGCATATATATTACATATCTTTCGTCTTGAATTTAGCTCGAGCAAAATAATATTTTAAAAAGCATACAAAAAATATATAATTTAGAAACTTTTCAAGGTGAGTTTATTTATAGTATTTTCGAAATGGCTGCGCGGATTTCATTCCGAATTCTCTGTGGCACAAACGTCTGTATACATATATAATTTGCTATAGATACAGTAGCTAACAGATACAGATCGCAGACGACAACTGACTAAGCAGCGAATGCATTTAGCATGTTTGTTGCGCTTGTTGTTGTTGCTGTTGTTGTTGGGGCGCCATAATTTTGTAGGCATTTAATTTTGTTAATTTTTATATAGAATATATTTAGCTGGGGGCGCCAAAACACGAGCAAATATATATTAATGAAAGCTGCTCTAGGTCAGCCAACTTGTTGTTGCTTGTCATATATATATCTAGACATATATATATCGTCTATATAGTCGCGCCAACTGATTAGTTGTTGCTGTGTACTGTACTCAATGCTTAGACGATTTGGTTGCCAGCAATTGCGCTTTGCTTTTTGCTTTTTGCTATTGGGGTTTCTCTGCTTGATCTATTTTCAGCTGGCGATAGTCAGTCATGCCCTCCCGCTCTTGCGCTCGTTAGGAGACTGCAATACGTTGTTCGGCTCACTTGGCGTATACGCAACTTTTGCTCATATTCGCGCGATTCTCCAATTTTTCCAACCAATAGCGAGACCACCAAAGCGGCGGACAAATGATGTAACAACCAACGAGCATGTTTAGATTTGCAATATTTTAAATATATATATATTATATATATGTCTGTCTGTTTTGCTCACGTCAATATATTTGCTCTGGCAGCTTTCCCATTTTTGCTTTTGCTGGCACAATTCTTAACTTTATTTTAAGTTTAACGAACTCTGTTTAGCCAGCATTAATCATTTTGTGATATGATATGTTATATGATATTATCGCTACTCCAATGTTCAATTCAATTATTGTTTATTATTGACTAAAAAAAACTTATAAATAGCGTTTGACGTTTGCCAGATAAGAAATTTTTAAGTAGCGTCAAGCACTTTGTCATTCCCTCACTTCCTCAACAACAACAGCAACAGCTACTTATGGAATCTATAGCCAGCTCACTTTATGTTCTTGTGAATGAATTGCTCTATGCGTGTATTTTTATCAGTTGAGTGTAATTAATTAGCTATGCGCCCCGCACCCCGAGCCCCCAAACCCCACAGAGCAAAGAGTTTTCAAGAAGTTTGCCTGCAATTGATGTGCGCTTGTTGTGCTGCCATGCAGACACTGAGAAAAATTTATAGTAAATTGTCAATTAGAAAAAATCACTTAATATAAAGCTACAATTTTTTTTAATATTTATTTGTTTAGAGTTTTATATGTA
The DNA here is from genome assembly GCF_011750605.1 of Drosophila busckii. Taxonomy (NCBI): domain Eukaryota; kingdom Metazoa; phylum Arthropoda; class Insecta; order Diptera; family Drosophilidae; genus Drosophila; species Drosophila busckii. The sequence goes on from NC_046605.1 coordinate 8,275,007, forward strand.
TATTTTTTTCTGCATTTAACAATTAGAAAAATAAAGTAAATTATTTTATTGAGCGTATATTTTAATTAAGAACTACTGTTTACTTTTTATTATTCTTACATTTTTTTTATATCTTTTGAAAGCTTGAAATATATTAAATAAATAAATTTACTTAAATTAAATTAGTAAAATTGCATTTTAAATGTACAAAATAATTTTTATTTTATAATATTTATTTTAAAAGTTAGAAAAATGATTTATTAACATTATTATAATTAAATTTAATTTATTGCACTTAAATTATGAAATTTATGCTGCAGCTATATAACATTTTATATTTATTTGTTATAAACAAAAATCTTGGTAAATAAATTGCAAGTTTAGCCCATTGTTTTTCGCTCAGTGCACTAAATTGCTGCAAATCAAGTCATAAATTAAGCGCCAGCACACAGAGCACGACTGTCATTGCAACTGGATATAGACTAGACTAGGCTGGGAAATGGAAAGTCAAGTGAGCAGTGTGTGAAGTGTGCCCCCCTCACAAGGGGGGTGCTGGGCGGTGGGTGGTGGTCTGTCTAATGAACGTTGCAATGCTGCGGCGCCACGCAGTGCCTGCCTCATTAGGAAACGTATTTATGCAGTCAACGACGACGACTGACCGACAAAATGATTCCAAACTCAAAGCACAGCCCACACTCCACTCTGCGTGACAATATTTCATAGCTTGGTGCTGCAATTGCTCTAGAAAAAACTAAAGCAGCAACAGCTACATAAAGACGTACGTATTTTAATTATTGGCAAGCGCGCAACAGAACATTAAAAAAAGAAAATCATTTCGCAAGAATTTAACCTTCATGAACTGTCATGGTAGATTGCCTACCGAACGCGCTGTTTGCTCTCAGCTCATGTGCTGATGTTTGCAGATATATAAACAGCATATATATATATACATATGTGTGTGTTTTTAACTGTTCAGGGTTCGCATGTCATTCAGCAACAAGCAGAACGAACAATGCAAACAAGCGCGCAAAGACAATTATTAAATAACATTTTTGTGTACGAAAATTCTTGCAGAGAGAGAGAAAGAGCTCGCGAAAGACTGAGACTGAGTGTAATTAAAAAACCTTCAAACAGGGTGTTTAGTTTTAACTTAAATCTTTGCTGACCTTAACTTCGAAACCCACTTTTAAGTGAGTCTTATACAATTTTGACTGCACGTCTCAATTATATAACAATTCAAAATAAACGCCCACAAAATTTACAATCAAAAAAAACCCAAAAATTGTAAAAATCGCAAAATATCTTCAACACGTTAAGTAAGTGCAGCTAAAGTTGCTTTATCCCCCCCCCATCCCTTGCTCTTTATCTTTCTCTTAGCTCTGCAGCACAAACGTGACTGGCAAACAATTTTTTGTTTTTTGTTTTTTTTTTGTCTGAACCGCAAAGTCTCAGTGAGTTTGGCTTTAAGTGTTTCTTCGCCCCCCCTGCCCCACCCCTTTGTCGCTAGCGTTTGGCAACAAAGCAAAGCCCGCATTAACGCCAGCAAATCTTTTGGCATCAACAACAGTCAGTGGCAGCTACAGTTACAGTTATATTTGCTGGCCGCTTTCGCAACAATTAAGCAAAGTTCATAATTTATAATGCACAATTCTCTGTGCATAACAATTTTAAATATTATTTTTCGTGCGCATAAATCAAAACGCGACAAGAAATAAACCAACAGCGTGACAATTGTGTTGAAATAAATAAATAAACAGCAAAGCTGATATGACTTTATAATGAAAAAAACGATTCAATGTTGACAAAAATAATTAATTTAATTTTTTTTAATTATAATAAATTTTATATAGGTAACGAAATTAAATATTTAGTGCGGAAATAATTTATCTTGTTAAAGAGACAACAATTGGTAAGTGCAAATTTATTTAAATTGATTAGACATTTTATATATTCAATAAAATTGTTTAAAAATATAAGAAAAAATAAATGAAAATCTACTATATAAAAATAAGTCGGGTTTTCCTTCCTGACGCTATAACTCCAGAACGCACGAACCGATTTCCACGGTTTGGGGGGGCTTATAGCAAACAAAGATCAGGAAAAATTGAATGAATTTGTAAGCATCACATGTTCATCGATAAAGCAATCATATGTAAAACTTTAAATGTTATGTATTGTGATCACTTTAAATGTAGTAATTTATTGTGTTTCACAGTGACATTGTGAAAAAATAAAACAAATAAAAATTGTGAAAAAATTTGACTGTGAAATTGTGAAAAAATAAAAAAAAAATAAGTTATTGTCATTAAAGTGGTAAGTTGAACTGTGTAAATTTAGTCAAAAAAAAATAAGTTATTGTTATTCAATCAGGCAAAGCTACGATCTGAGGACTATATACACTTGCGTTGAATAGCATCAGATAGTGATGTTCAAAATATTGGAAGTCTGACGATTCTCCCATCATCTTATATCGGAAGCCCGCACTGGAATAATATCCTTGCTGAATATATCCACTTTGCGAGTCCCAGCGTCTAACACCGCCGTGACCAGTTTGAAGCAAGCGCGGCACAAAGAATGTGTTCATGGCATAAACACTCGGCAGCTGTCCCTCTTTCTGCTGAGAGCGATCCGTTAACACATTCATATAAAAGTTTATAACCTCGTCGTTTAACCAGTTGCTACCGATCAAGGTGCTAATGTCGTTGCGTTGGCTTCAGCAACCAGCAACCTGCTCCAGGTGAGCCGCTTATCCAGAATCAAACCCAAGTACTGCGCCTGGGGTGATTGTGGGATGGTGATGCCGTGTAGAGCGACTCTGGGAAGCACTTGCGCTCTTAGAGTAAAGTTACAGTGCTGCGACTTTCTTCCGTTTACCGAGATGTCCCGCCTGTTGGTCCACTTGCCGTACGACTCCAGAAATTCCTGAGTGATCCTCGATGCTTCGATCCGACAGGTGCTAATGATATTTAAACTGAATTTAGAAACCAACACTTGATGGCCAGGCCGCTGGATGATCTGATTATAGAGTTGCTGTTGCTCCCCGGTAAGGGCGAATACTTGCGGTTCGCACTGTTCCTGCTGCTGCTTACCACTTTGATATTTATCCAGGACAAACGCCTGGACATACTCTCGCGCTTTTCCATAATTAAGCTTCCTTTTTTTGTTGTATAAAGTAAAAAATGTAAAAAATATATCAAAATTATAAATAAATCAGTTATGATAATTAAATATAAAGAAACATTTTATATATACAATTATTGGTTGGAAATATAAATACAAACTAACTATAAATTGTAAATAACTAAGCTATGAGTATTAAATATAAAGAAAATATTTTTATATATTTTTTTATTAAATAGAGAACTTAAAAATAAAATCATGGTGCAGCTAATTTCAACTCTTAGGCATTGTTTTAGTTTTTAAGCCAAGTAAATAAATTTAAATAAAAAATAATATGCTTGCATATTTTAAATCAAAAATGTTATACAGAACGATTTTTGGTTATACAGAAGTTACTATAATTGCACATATAGAATATTTACTGTATTAGAACTAGAACTTGGAATTTGGCTAAGTAAATATTTAAAAATAGTTGTTTAAAAAATTAGCAATAGCAACAAGTAAATAACTTTGATTGAGAAACAATTTGTTGCTTTTGAGACATTGCGCGCCTCTGCTCGTGGCCTTTGAGTGCTTAAGCAAGTTATTTATTTGTTCAAGACTCGAAATTTATATTTATACGCGCAGAAATCTATTTCGATCGACAATTCATGCCCACGTCAATGCCAAAGTCACAGATCACAGTCGATTGTCAAATTTTTTGCGTTAAACATTTGTATTTTATGCATTATTTCTTGGCGGCGCTGACAGCCAAGCAAAAGTGAAAGAGCAAACACACGAAAAAGAAATCTCAATGAAAATTACTGACGTTATACAATGTGCCCTTACCCTTGTTTTAAATGGGCTGCGGGGGTGGCGGCAAGGACACAGCTGTATCTCATAATTTCAACGAAATGAGCCAAAGCAAAATGTTTCATTGAAAAACTAAAATTGAATTTTATTTTTATATACTTAGAGTGTAGTGTGTAGTGTGTGCTGGGCCTAAGCGCTACGAAAATAAATTATAATTTGCACACGTCTTGCCAATGAACAAACTAAATATAAACTCGATTCGAAAGTGATAAACGAACAGCGCAGCTGCTGCGAATTCCATTTGAATAATTGAGAATTAAATAATGCCCACTTGACAGTTCTCTGAGCTATAAAACTGTAAAGCAATCAAATGCATTTTGGTGCTGCTGCTCCGATTAGCAAGACTCGAATTGGAAAATACAAATGACAAAAGCTTTTGGCCTGTCAAAAGCCCAAAACGTACGCACAGCAGCCGCCTTTGACACTCTCGAAATAGTTGGGAGAAAAATATGTTTTTAAGCAGTTTGGCTAAGTGGTGCTTGTTGCAGCGGCTGCCAGTGGGTGGGTGGATGGTTGCTTTGAATGTGGGCAACAGTTGCTGACACTTGCGTCATTCATTAAACAAACAAGACAAATTGACAGGCAGACAATGCTCGGAGCTAAGACCACAGGCTAAGCATAGAATGCAGGCGACGCAGGCGACTAACAAATGCAGATAAAGTTGACAACAATAAGATAAATTATAAAATATTTGGCTATATTTTTTAGATTTTTTAAAAGTTATTTTGCATTTCAAAAAAGTTGAGACTTGGTGCAGTGACAAATAAATTTTTATATATTTTAAATTTAGCTTTACTGTCGTTTCTTGCAATAAATAAAATAAGCTGCAAAATTATTATAAATATTTCTTATAAAACTTAAGCAAATTTTCAATTTAAGCAGCACAAAATTCAAACAAATATTTATTTTGTTGCTTATAATTAAATATTGTTATAAAACGGTTTTAATATGTTTACAGATTATTTTGTTATGTAACAAAAATATTTAGAAATAGTTTTGGACTGATATTTGCTTAGTAAACTTAAACTAAGCGCTAAACTCAAACAAATATTTCTTTATTTTATATTTAGATTTATTGCCTTACTTTGCGCTTCTCATAGCTAAATATTTAAGATATTTTTATTTTAAATTTTGTACTCAAGGCGTGACAGTTGCTTATTTAACTTAAACATATAAAGAATAATCAAATTAAGTTTTACTGCCTTACTTTGCGCTTCTCATAGATAAATATTTTATAAGCTAAGTAAGCTGTGAAATGGCTAAGATATTTTAAAATTTTGTACTCAAGGCGTGACAGTTGCATATAACTTAAACATATAAGAGATATGTAACATCCAAATATTTATTTACTCAAATTAAGTTTTACTGCCCTACTTTGCGCTTCTCATAGCTAAATTATTGATGGCGCTGTTTTATTATTTATATATAAACGTAGCTAAATACGCGAGCGTTACTCTCTCTTTCTCTCTCTCAATTTGTAGCTGCAAGTTATATGGCTAACAAATTCATTTGGAAGCGAAAGAGATAGCGATAGCTATAGAGAGCGAGAGGGAGTGGCTGCCTAAGCGGCAATTGCTGTCTGTCTGTCTGTCTGTCTGGCTGTCTTGCTGGCCGTGTGTAAAAGCCAGCACTTTGTCAACTTAATTGCTGCACTTTGTAAGCTGTCACAGCATCGACAAGGAGCAACAGCAGCAGCTGGGCCAGGACCTCTTGTCATTGAGCCTGCTTGTCTCAGAGTTAGGCAATTGCCTCTTTCGTTGTGCAACAAGTGACAGTTGCCAAGCAGCGTCGCCTAACATAAATCAAAACTGTGTGTGTGTGTGTGTGTGTTGCACGAAAATTTGTACATTTTTGATTGAGAATTATTGCACACAAAGACAAACATACAAATTACATATGTATGTGTGTGTGTATGTTTGGGGCATTAGCTTGCCCCACGCTGTGGCAAGGCTTATCTATGCTGCACAATCAGCCGCCTGTCAATGGCTTTCAAACTGCCACAATGCGCTGGCTTAAGCGCACTGCAGCGCCCCAGGGCTGCAGCCAATTAGCATCAGAGCGAGGCTATCAACTGCCATCTGGTTAGCAAAGCTCTGCGCTTAGCATTGCAGCTCATTTGCAATTGCAGTGGCTGTTGCCACAAGTTGCACATTTTGTTTGTTTGCGTAATTAAAAAAAACGTTCAATTCATTAAATTGCTATATGCTAAAACTTAAAGACAACGTTTAGGTGTTGAGTATTTTAATGAGCTTCATATAAGTTGCTGAATAAAATTCTCAACAGCAGCTGCAAGTCAAGCAATAGTTTTATTTTTAGCTTCAAAGTTAACAATTAATAAAAGATAATTAATAATTTAGTAATGCGCTCTGAGCTTTGCTGAAGTACTTATTAAATTTCATTAAAGTGAAATTTTCAACTCAAGTAACATTTTATTCTTAGCTTAAAGTGCTTAAAAGTTGTTGATAGGCGAATCTTTTAAGAACATTATGTTCATACCCTACATAATTTATATTTCAAGCTTTAGGAGTCTTAAAAATATCATTCATAAATTGCTCTCAGCTTTAAATGAATCATTTATTTGGCCTTAATTTTTATTTACGCTTTTCTTTGTGCTGCTCATAAGTTTGTTTAATGCGTTATTGAGACTTTTAGTTTTTAAAAATAGTTAAGCTGAACTTAATCTTATATAAAAACCTAAAAGAATTTTCAACCTTTTCATAAATAATTAACTTCCATATTAAATTATTGATTGCTACTCTGTTTTGTTAAATTTTAAATATATGACAGTAAGCAACATCAATTTATATTTAATTACATGTGCTTGACTTTTCACAAAGCTTATAAACAATTGGCTTAAAACTGAAATGTAAAATGGCTAATTAAATAAATGCGCTGTTAATCACGCATTATTAGCTCAAATAACTAATATGGCATTAACAATTGCAGTGACAGCTTTTGTGTAGACATATGTTTATATCACACATACTAAATATATATATTAATTTTGTTGTATTTTTTTCGTTTGGGGTCGCGTTGCGGTTTTAGCATTGACATCACTTTTAATTTATGGGATTTGCTATTTGATTGTTATGTATTATATTAAATTACTTTACGCAGTTGTAAATAATGTTTGTGCTTTAAATTTTTGGCTGCAGTCGCTGACCGACTGGCAAACAAAATTAAATTGTAATTTATTTTATTAAAATTAATAATAAAACAGTTGCGAGGCCACAAAGCCAGAGCGCATAAAAAATGTTGCCTTGAGGCTATAAATTTATTATTGCTGTTGATCGATTGTTATATTTTTGATATACGATACTTTCGGGGCAAGCATAAATAAATTTTTGGGGAGGTAATTTGCGCACAACAATTGATTTTCAATTTAAAGTGCGTTAAACTGCAATTATTAATTTGCATATAAATTTTCGCTTATGCGCAGCACAAAAATTTAATCAATTTTCTCACACACACACACACACCACGATACGCCTGCCAATTGCGATTTGCATTTGATGGAATAATTATAATTCTACTATAAATTATATGCAATCAAAATACGCATTAACAAATGTGATATGGGAGAGAAAGGGAGAGAGAGAGCGCATTCTATTAATTTACATAATTTACATGCAGCAGTTACAAACTTGTTGCTGGGTATGAGAAAAATTATAGATAAATATAAGAAAAGCGCACAACGAAGTTTAAATGTGCTAACTATAAAAAAATATATCAAGACTTAAAGTAAAAATTATTGAAAAAAATGTAAAGAAAATAATTAAAATATAAGCTTGATTTTTATGCTTAGAAAAAAATTTAAAAATGCAATTAAAATGATAAAATATAAAATATTCTAAAACTTAGAAAATATTACTTTAATTTTTAAAAATTAGACATTAACTTTTTGTATACAAAACTTTGCTATTGCCTTAGACTAACTTTAAGTTTAAACTCTGCACAATTTTTTTGCCCGCACGCTGTCGTTTCTATCTATAAATATATATATTTATTTTTTTATTTTTATTTTATGCTGCCAGTGCCAGTCTGAGCGCATTACAAAAATAGTAAAAATGTAATCATTGCATTTTGCGCCATTTTCAAAGGGCAGTCATGGATTACATTTTGTGGTAATGAACTTATCACACGCTTGTCTGGCTGCGAACACTGTCTGTGGTCTGAGCAGCGAACACCACTGGGCCAATGCCAGGTGAGTGCCAGTTCAAAGCGACTGGCACACCTGTGGCCAGGACTGTGACAAATCAAAAGCGCACAGCGCGTGGCCAGCAAAGCAGACAAATATAGCTAAAGCTACAAATACAACATATAATGTCGCTCTCGCTCTGTCTCTGTCTCTCGATTGTGCGTTTGATATTTTGGTTTCCATGCTGCAAATTGGCGCATTCAATGTCAGTTGCATGTTGCACGTTTTGGCAACGCATTTAGTTTTCGTTGCCTCGCTCGCTCCACAGTTGACAAAGCACTTGAATGCGCCAAGCAGTAAAATAATCACGCAAACGAACTAAAAGCAAAAGCAAGTGTCACTTTTGTCAGCTTCTGACAAAATATGAGCAGAATGCAAAAAAATCAAAACGAGACCTGAGAGCTAAAGCCAAACATTACGTATACGCCGCATGTGTATGCGCGCGCTAAAAACTAAAAAAAACTTTACTCAAGTGTTTTTGATGCACTGACAGATGCAGCCAGCCTCGCTGCCTGTTGTTGTTGTTGCTGCTTTTGTTTGTTTGCTGGCGTTGAGTGAAAAACTTGTGCGTTCTTTTTTTTTTTTTTGTGAGGCTTTGCGCAGCGCAAAAAAAGTCGTCGAGCCGTTGAGCTACGCCCATTTAGCACGCGCATTGCATTAGACAGACTGAAGTGTCCTGCTGTCCCCCAGCAAAGTCAGCGGGGAATAGCGCAGCAGCTAAGCTCATTCAGCCATGTTCCTGCCACTGCCACAGACACATGCGGCACGGCATGTTGCAACACGGAATGTCTTAGCAACAAACCAAAATTTATAATAGATGAGCCGCGCAGTTTGATTAATGAAGCTAAAATATTTTGCTTAAAAGTTTGACTAAAAATAAATATATATATATATAGCTTGCTGATTAAAAAACTGTATGCTGCGTATCAGTTTAAAATATGCATACTACCCACCAAAAAACTAGCAGAGATTATTATGCTCGTTGCTGCATATCAAAAGCATAAAAGGGAATAACAACCAAAGCAAACAGCTAAAAAAAGTGAAGCAGCAAAATCACTTCGACTCCCAGGCACAACTTCAGTTTCACTCTAGTCAAAAGTTTAGTTTGGGCTAGGCTAACAGCAGCGCGTTAAAAAAAAACAACAAGCGCGCATTAAAGTTGTGCACAGCCAACTAGTTGATACACTTTGCACTAGCAAAGCTTTTGTGTGCTGCATTTGAAGCAGCTCTGGCTGTAAATTGGCAATTTGTGTGTAGCAAATTTAAATGTTCAATACAAACTTGAGCTGCGTTAAGCATAGAACTTGCTGCATACCAAATTTGGTAGCTCTAGCTTGCTTAGTCGCTGAGATATTGCTGCTCATACAGACGCTTATGCTTTAAGCTAATCAGTTTGAAATGCTAGTTCATCTACCACGTCTGCATATTAGTATATACCAAATTTGGTAGCTCTAGCTTGCATAGTCGCTGAGATCTTGTTGCTCATACATACGCATTAGCTGCTAGCGAAGCAGTTTGAGTGGTTGTTCCATCTGCATCGCCTTCATATTTGTATCATAGCTTCATAACACCTCTTTTCACTTTGTCCAAAACTATCAAAGTGTATAAAAGGAACACAAACAACAACAAAAGTGTGTAAAAGCGTTGGAAAAAAAATAGTTGGCTGCAGTTTGAAGTGTACGTGAAATTTGCATAAATGCGAAATCAACGCGTTCACTGCTTGGCGCTGACTGACGGCTAAGTGGGAAAAAGAGCGACAGGGAGAGAGAGAGAGCGAAACAGATCCCCAAGAGATCCACACACACACATGCATATGTCGCTGCTTGTTATTTCAGAGCTACTGCTCTGCTGCAGTTTTTTATGCCTAATTTCCCCTTTGGCAGTTGGCAGTCGGCAGTGGGTGAATGTCGCCGCGTTGACGCGCCAGACAGTCAGACAGTCAAACAGCAAAGACTTTACTTGGCCCAAAAAAAAAAAAAAGAAAAGAAAAGAAGAATAACCCAAACATAATATAAACTAAATAAACTCTTGAAGCAGTTTTGCTGCTGTTTGCTGCTTGAGAGGCACTTGACGTGCGCGTTGCACGTTGCACGTTGCAGTGGCAGTGGCACTGTGTTGCCTAGAGAGATGCAAGATCTGGTTTGCGTGTTGCCACAGGCTCGAGTGGCTTTTTTTTTAATGAGCTGTTGCATATGCAGTTTATTAATGTGTTGAAAATGCTACACAAACAAAAAGAAAAAAAAAACGCAATCAGCAGAGCCTTCGACTTTTTATTGTTGCTCACAACTTACAATAAATTATTTAAGACTGTGCTAAGGGCTACTTAACGCGCTCGCCTCATTAAAATTAAAGTTCTGTTTGCAGCATTTGTTTAAAGCAACAGACAGATTACAAAATTAAAGCTAAAAATAACTGCTGTCTAAGTTGCTGCTGCTGCTGTGTTATGCGATACGCCAAAAATGCTTTTTATCTGAATTCAAGCAGCAGAGATAAAAGATCGATGGCAGCAGCAAAAATAACAAAAAAAAAAAAATAGTTGGCAGTCTCGAATGTTTAACAAAGTAAAGTTACCGTGGAAAACTGTTAAATAGCAATAGCCACTGTAAGAATAAATAAATATAATTATTATATATTAAAGTTTGAATAAAAAATATACAAAAAATACTTTTACTAAATTTTGCATTTAATGCAATAACTTTCTTTTTATTATAACTTTACAATAACATAAATTGTTATGATGCATAAATAAATTAAATTAAATTTGTATAAAGCATAAAATATATTAATAATGTTAACTTTATTTAAATGCAGCAACTAAAGTCAACTAAATAAGTTATAATGCACATCAATCAATCAAAGGCTATAAGCTATAAAATAAATCAATTAAATGTTGTACATAAACTGAGTTTGCCCATTTAACTTAAACATTTATTATTGCTTAAATTAAATTTGCTATTGCTGCTAAAAATCTTTCCTCTTTAGCTATTTACGTGGTATACAAAAATGTGCGCCATTATTTACAAAGATTTTTGAGCAGCGTGCGAAATCGCCAAAGCGAAATTGCCGCAGTAAGCGAAGCCCCGCAGCAGCTTCAAGCCCCCGAATTCAATAGTTGTCTGCTCTGCTGCATGACATCATCAGAGGCAACAATTCCGCGCATTGGACAGTGGATGCTTCGGTTGGGGTTTTTGGCTTTTGGTTTTTGAGGTTTCGGCTTGATTGCGTTGACTTCTCTACACTACACTGAGCTATGATTGAGTTTGATTTGTTGCTGTTGTTGTTGTTGGTATTGGTCGATTGAATGGCTTGGTCGGTCATTCGCTTTATGCGGGTCAACAGCGGCTAATAAGACCAAATGGCTTATGTCTGTCTCTTTGTGTGTGTGTGTGTGTGTGTGCTGACGTGTAGCCAAAGTAAATTTATGGCTTACTTCAAGCTGAATTCAATGCATGCATTGAATTTGAACAGAATTTGCTGCCACATAGACGCTCTCTATGTAAAATATTTAAATATTTTGCGACCACGCCCCAAAAAATATTAAATTGGCGCTGGCATATGGCAACGTTCATAAATCTTCAAAACTACCGCATGCAAATTGATTTGTTGCTCGCCCCGAATCAAATGAAATGCAACGCCAAACCGCCCAAACGGGGAGTGTGTGCAGCAAAATTTACAACACAGGAGCGGCTGCAGTTGAGCTGAGGCTTGCAGCTTGGCTGATCAACTGCGCTCCTGTGCAATGCAACAACAACGCATAATCGCCCATGCAAAATCAGCAGGCATTGCCATGACGAATGGTCAGCCCCCCCGCTGCCCCCCACACACTCTTCTGGCATCGACTGCATATAAATAAATTTTAATTTGCCAATTGTGTGTAAAACTTATTAGCGATAAGTTTTGTTTTTGGCGCTGTTACACACACAGCGTCAGTTGCTGGCCACACACACATGCACACATAAATTGCATACAATTGCATTTGCCTGCGCGTTGGTTACATGTGTTGGTTGTCAAGCGCTTTATTTTGTTGTTTATTTGCGCAAAATGTTGTTACGTCGAGAGGAAACAAAATACGCGGCGGAAAATACTCGTAATCGCAAAACGTAAGCTGACATTGGGTTATTAGTCATAAAGCTGGAATGGATCGAAAACTGGCTGCATACATAACACAGTCCAGTGCACATGAATAGGTCCACACATATTATATAAATGAACAACATTTTTAAAAATTCATTTTATGAGTGCGGCGCAGTAATTAAAGATTTACAGCCATTAGCAGCGATTAAAGTGATATTTATATATTTTTAAATTATAGTTTAAACAAAATTTTGAATATATATTCCATAAAATGTTAAGGCAAAAGTTGTTATTTCTAATATAGTAAACAATTACTCATTATCTAAGACTAAAGTGATATTTATGTAGTTAAGATAAAACTTTAATATAATATATATCTTTAATATATATAAATCTTTAATAATAGTTTAGACAATATTTGGAATATATGTATATTCCATAAAAGTCAAAATAGTAGTAAAAAAGTATTTTTCTTTAATTAACACACCCAATCTATAAGCTTATCAAATTTAAAGAAAACCCAAAACTTAATTTTTGAATACTTTTGAATTTAATTTTAAATATTTTATGTAATTTTTTTGTTTTCCCGTTGACTGTTCATAGTTGACATTAAATAAATTAATAAATATAAAAATAATACACCCATTCAAAAGCCTTTTCAAGCAAGTGTCTATTTAGTATTTTATGTTTCTTAATTTTAAACAATTTTTATTTTATTGAATTTAAAACAATTCTCTTATCAGTTTGTACTCTATATAAAACAAAACTTAAAACAAATATTTTAGTAGAAAAGTATTTTGCTTTAATTATTACTCCCATTCAAAAGTATTTTCAAGCAAGAGTCTGTTTAAAAATTTAAAGTAATCAAGAGCTGCCCCAAACAATTTCTATACAAGTGATGCAAGTAATTTTTATTAAATTTAAAACAATATTTGAACATAAAGCAATTATTTTTTTTTCAACACAATTATATTGTGTGGTTAACTTAATTTAAACTTGTTTCTATTCAAATGCGTAGCTATAGTCTGAACTAAGCGCTGGTTTGAGCTCCACAGAGCAATCGATAGTTAGTTGCTTTTATATGTGCAAATATTTGATTAATTGAAATTTTTGGCAAGTTTTTAAAAAATATGCACTTTGAGCTATTCGAAACTCTAGTGCGGACAGTTGCAGCTAATTTGCGTCTATTTTCTTTTTAATTGCTAGATTATTAGCATGCGCTCATGCATATGTTATAGAGAAGCATTAAAACTCAATTTGGTTGGCCTTAATTAGCCAACAGCCAAAGCAACACTTACACACACACACACACACACAGACACGCACACACAGACAGACAAAAGTACTTGTAGTTAGTCGTAGTACACTCGGTTAAATCTCAGATACACTCAGCTGGCGTTTATGTTTGCACTTTGCTTCTATGCATGTGTGTGTGTGTTGGTGTGTGTGTGTGTTAGGTGCTTGGCTCTTTTTGGCTTTTCACATTTATTTAATATTTTAATTAAATTATTTCAGTGCATGTACGTTGCATGCGCTTGCCGGTTGCCTCGTCTAATGGGGCAACTTCCACATGGCGGCGAAGCATTTACATGCAAATGACGCCGTGTTATGGCCTCAAACTCAAGGCAGTTTTCCTCTAACACACACACACACACACACATGTGCATGTGTTGGACTCGAGGATCGAGCTGTTGCCATTACCACCCGCACTTAGCGTTAATTAAACTGCTGTATGTGCTAAAATGTCTCTGTCTTTGTATGTGCATGTGTGTGCGCGTGTGTGTGTGTGCTCGTTGCCGTGTCCTTGTCCTTTGTAGCTTGGCAGCTGCTGTCGTTTTAATAGCTTAATGTAGTTACTTCCACTTTGAGTGTCTTCACATTGCTGCTGCCTAGCGAAAAAAAAAACAGGCGAGGTGTGTGCAAGTTAGAAAAGAGAGAGAACGAGAGAGAGAGAGCGAAAGCGATAGAGAGTGCGGGCAGCATGTGCGTCTTTGCTAATAAAAAACACAACACTCAGCAAAATTGTTATGCAGCAAACTAAATCAACAGACACGCTTACCAACACACATTCACATGCACTTGCACACACACACATATACAGCAATACAAATTACAAAGCAGCCATGACGACTTTAACCAGCAAAAACCCATGTAAGCACAAACTTACACAGACACAGACACAGACACAGATAGGACAACTAGCCTGACTATGCGTGCACTTCTTGCATACACTGTAAATGCTGCTGCTGTGTGTGAGTGTGTGTGTGAGCTAGATTGTGTGTTAAAAAAAGGCGATATCTAACAAAGTTTAACTCGTTTTATGTTTTGTCTTTTTGAAGCTTGTGGGGTTGCTTAGTGCCAGGTTAAAATAAAGTATTTTATTGCCTAAGAATTGTTAATTTCTTGATTATAAATAATATATAAATATATTTTTAAAAAATAGCTCTATAAAAATAAAGAAAAATTAAATAAAAAATTAACAAATTAGCAACAAATAGCGCTTCAAAATTTATTAAATTAAATACCATTTTAAAATCAAATAATAAATTACAAATAAAAAATGCTTAGAAAAAAATAATAGACTATGAATAAAAACCGCTTTAAAAAAATTAAATACATTTTATATAAAAACACCTTAAAAATATTTATTTAACTAAATTTTTACAGCTTTAACAAAATTAAACGTCTTAAAGCGAGGCAAAATAAATGAATAATATTTTTTATAGAGTCATTTATATATTAACAAAATTTCTTTATAAATAAATACCACACTAAGCAATAATAAATTGAAATTAAATACAACTTGAAAATCAAATAATAAATTACAAATTATAATTGCAGTGAAATTTGAACACCATTAAAAAAATTATACATCTTAAAGTTGAGGCAAAATAAATGAACAATATTTAATAGAGAATAATTTTAATATTAACAGAGATAAATGAAAATGAAATACCACTTAATCACTTAATAAATTACAAATAAAAACCTCTTTATAAAAATTAATAAAATTTAAATAAAAATAAAAATATAAATAAAAATCTCAAAAAAAGAAATGAAATATTTCAAGTCTGAGGCAAAATAAATGAATAAGATTTTCTAATGAGTCAATTTATATTACCAGACTTGCTTTAAATGTTGCCAATATTATAACAAGCGTGTTAAATAATTTTTTGCTGCATTTTAATTCCATTTCTCAATGCAAACTGCAGATCTTTGCTTAGGTATCTGCGTGTCTACTACGATTGTGGGCACTTGTATTCCGTTTTACAACGCATCAGCCAAATATGTTGGCAGTTTTGGCACACTCGAGCAGCTTTTTTGCATGCGAGAATGTGCAGCGAGTTGCAGCTGCCGCAGAGATCAAGGCAACAGCCCAGATAGCAGCAGCACCGACACGGACCCAGACACAGAGACGGCGACGGACAGAGCCACAGACGTAGCAGTAGACAGAGGCAACTGCTGGCAGGGAATAGGTTTAGAAATAGGGAATAACGCTTGAATAGCAGTCGCTCGCTCGCTTGCTGTGCTGTCAGGATTAGCATGTGTGTGTGTGTATGTGTGTGTGTGTGAATGTGTGTGCAATGTCTGAATAATGTCTTTATTAGCAGCTCTCCGTTGGGAGTTTTGTTGGCATGTTGGCATTTCAGGCAACAACTTATTCTATTTGTTTTTGTTTTTTGTTTTTGCTTTTGTTTTGTTGTGGTACAATTTATATTCATTAATTAGTCGGCTACGTGATATCAAGTATACGTCGACGTCTGCAACTTTTATTATTTGTTGCCGTTTTATTTATTTACATATTGTTTTGTATTTTGCTCTACTTGCAGTTCAGCCCTATTACTATATATATATATATCTCCCCCCCTCGGTCTTTGTGCAATAGAAAATGGCCCAACCACAAATGCTGCAAGTCAAATTGTCACGTTTTGATGCCCAACCCTGGGGCTTTCGCCTGCAGGGCGGTGTGGACTTTGCTCAGCCGCTGTTAGTGCAAAAGGTAAGTGACACGCCCACTTAAACTCTACTACATAAAACAAATTCAATTAAGCGAACGTACAACTTAATTTTAATTGATTACTAACTGCAAATGGTATCATGGGAATTTTGCGTTGGCAGCAGCAAAACATTTTAAAACATTTAGTTGGTCAGTTAATTTATTTATGCATTTCAAGCAGATTTCATTTATCATACATATTTGTTAAAAATAAATTTTTTGTTAGCTTTATTTTGGTTTATTTGCGCGCAACTTTTGCGCACGTTACCCAGCAAAAAATCAAATCAAATCATTCGCTTGGCATTTCAAACAGAATGATTTTGTTTTTGCTCACTGTTGCTAACAATTTAATATTTTATGTATATACACAACTGTATATACATATTTGCATATATCTATTAGTTCTTTTGGCATTTCAAGTAAATTGTTAAACATATACAACAATTTTTTGTTGCTTAACATAGACCGCGAATTTTTGGGATACAAATAGATAAATTTCTTTTTTTTTTGTACAGTTTGCGATAGAAAGACAAATTGTGCACTCATTTTTACAGCTTCATATAGCGCACAACATTTGTAAATATTTTGCTGACCAAAATAGTTTTGTTTTTAGTGCTTAAAGTGGGATTTATTTGTCATATAGAGCATATTAAATTTTGTAGCTGCATTAATTTTCACGAGTTTTAAACAATTGCGGTTTGCTATAAGCCACACTAGTTAGCCAACCACAAAAGTGAGCAAGAGCTTTGACAATAAGCAAAACCACTAAAGTGTTAGCGAGTACTTCGAGCTGAATAGTCACTCGTTGCATAATAAGTGGAGCTTAAAAAACGAGTATTAAATAGAATGGAATGTAATTGAAATGTAATAACTAAATGCTGAATATTAATTAATTAGCAAAAGAGACTCGTTGCATAATAAGAATACTCGTTAACGTTTAACTAACGAGTAGTATGCATATAAATTAAAAACTTTTATTAAACGTTACAAGTTGAAAGCAATAAGCACATATAAGTAATCTATATAAATCGTTCGTTACTTAAACAACGAATAACAACACTCGCTATATTGATTTTATAGCTGCAAAAGCGAATGAGCAATTCAATTGGTATACTAAAGGATAGCAGAACTACAAATGAAATGTCATAATTTAAAAAAAATATAAGCATTTGCTACACTCCATAAATCATTCGTTACTTAAATAACTATTAAGCACTCGTTGTATTACTGCAATAGCGAATGACCAATTCAATTGGTATACTAAAGGAAAACAAGAAATGAAATGTCATAATTTTAAAAAAATAAGCATTTGCAATTTTCTATAAATCATTCGTTACTTTAAGAACTATTAAGCACTCGTTATATTGATATTTTTAGCTGTAATAGCGAATGACTAATTCAATTGGTACTAGAACTTCAATGAAACGTTACAAGTTTAATAAATAAACATTCGATATACTCCAGAAATTAATCATTACTTAAACAACAATTTAGCAGTCGTCACATTACTTTTTTTTAGCTGCAATGACTTAACAATTGAAAAACAAATTCAATTGAGTTGTCATAAATTTAACAAACATTAATGTTCTATATACCAAACTCGTTAGCAAGCAATTTGTGTTTCAAATAAACTCATGCCATGCTTACGCCTGTTTGAGCTTCAAGAGTTTTTACTTTGACTGCATGATTCGCTTTCTACTTAGGCAACTCACTCATGCATTGGCACTCAAGTGGCTTGGCATGAATCATTTGGCTCTGACATTGACCTTACACTGATAACAATGTTGCAATATAAAAATAAGTGAGTGTTGCCTTATGAATCAGCGCAAGTGTTTGTTGTGCTTATCAACAAACATTTCAATTGATTGCATTAAACAGCGAGCGCATTATTTATATATTTTTGCTTAAATATTTATGCGTACTCGATGCTGTCTCTGTGGCAGCCACAACAAAGCGCCAGCAAATGTGTAAATATTTTATTATGCCACGGGAATTTATTTCGTTGACATTTTCAAATGCTCTAGCAACAACAACAATGTTTACAAATGAGTACAGCTGCTAATGGCGTAAGCGGCCCAGAGTGTTGCCCCATTGGCTCTAAAACAAATGCGCAATTTCTATTTGCACAGCCGCTCGCTGAACATTTAATTTATGTTTATTTGTATAAATGTCAATGCTTTGTGCTCAGCGCTTCTTATGCAATTTCTATAAATTTGAGCGTCAAATTTTTCATGTGAAGTGGGTGCGCATATTTAATTGCACTTTAAATCAATTAATTGGCTGTACTATCAATAGATTTATGCTACGTATGTGTGTGTGTGTGTGTGTGTTGCAGTCAGCTGCCAATTAGTGGACATGAAACAATGACAATGCATGTTGACGTCAATTAGGCGCCATAAACTTGTTAACTTTTGCTAACAAACAAAATGTTTGGTAAAAGTGCAACATGCAGCAACAACAAATGTAGTGGCTGCCACAAATTCCCACATAGCCAAAGCCATTAGCAGCAGTCACTAACGTTTATTTGGCCAATTTAGCAGCACAGTGTTGCAAAAGCAAAAATATAAAAAATATATAAGTGAGCCGTAACTAAAACTATGCTGGCAAGCAAATTTTAATTTATTTTTATAATTTTAATTTTTTTTATAGCTGCTGCCCCACTGTAAATTTTGTTGTAATTTATGCAAAAAATCACGTTGCATTCAAATGTGAAATATGGCGTTGATATTGAATTTATTTGTTGTCTAAATTGATAAAAACCAAAATACATGCAAAACAGATTTCAGCTTAATTCCCCATACGCACTGTGTGCCACACTTCAGCTCAGCTGGCTGTCAGTTTTGCACTTTATTTGTTTGTTTGTTAAGCTGAGCTCTGCCTGTTGGCTGTCTTAGCGCCTTGGCTTGCAATTGTCAGCTGCAGTGCGTGTGTTTTGGGTGGGTGGGTGGCTTTTTGAACACTTCAAGCTCAATTGAATTTAGTATGATTGTGGCACTTAAGCTGCTGCTGCTACTGCTGCTGCTGCTGCAGCAAGTGGCAAGCAGCTGAAACTTTCAACTATCAGCTGTCTTGTCTTGTCTGTAGTGCGAGCAAAGTAATGAGCCAGCGTTGCCAGGACTTGCAGCAGCTTGTAGCAATGACTGCTGCAGCAACGAGTGGCAAGCTAAGCACCTTGCCACTTGATGCCTTCGAGCCATGCCCAGGCAGACAGCTTGACAACAAATCAGCGTACACTAAGCTGCAATCAAGTCAAGTCTATTGTTTTAAGTGGCTAAAGACTTGAATTGCAGACAGAAATAATGAGAAATATTTCGATGAATAGATTTTTATTAAACACTTTGTTATTCATATAAAAAATGGATGGTAAATCTTCTAAATTTATATAATATATAAAATATATTAATTTAATTATCAATTTATTATTCTGTTGTGTCCATCTGTCTGTATAAGCAACATGAACTCAGTGGCTAGAGAAACTAAATTTGGCTTAGCTACTTTCGTTTCTGATTGCTTTTAATCAAAAAAATAAATTAAGCTGCTCTCTCAAAAGCAACGATTTGCGCTTTATTTTGTTTTCAAACGATATTCAAATCAATTTCAGCTCAATTGGCTATTCAACTTTGTTTAAACTCAGTTTAATGCGCTCTTGTTTTCTATATTTGATTAACTTGCTAAAAGCGAAAAATCTTTGGCTTATGCTTAATTAAATTTCAGCTATTTTTTAAAGCAACATCGCATTATTTCATTTTGTATTGCTTGGCTATATAAAAAATAAGCTACTCAGCTGCGCTTAAAACGGATTAATTTATGCTTTTCACTCGCTGCTTATAAAAGCGCCAAATGAAGTCCTTGTCTTGTTTATTCTCTTCGCTGTTTTTTTCGTATGTGGCGAGCTTAACGTGGCCACAGCCAGCCAGACAGACAGACAAACAGACACACACACACACACACACACACATATCGGCTACGTTTATATTTCATTATCAAGTGCCAGGGGTTGGCCAGGCATAAAAAACGTCGCATAAAGGATAAAGGCCAAAGGGCAAGCCAAAGCCGAAGCTGCTGCTGCTGCAAATAAAAGCGAAAGGCCGCGCTTGACTTCATCTGTACAAATAATGAAGGCAAACCAGAAAATAAGTAATACAAGAGCGTAAATTTGGTTTAGTACAAATTTGACTTGGCCTGGCTGAAAAACCCAAAAATTTCAACGGCTGAGCGCTCGTCTATTAGCCAACTTAGAGTCTAGACAGTGGGCGTGAAGCTGAGGTGGGGGCTAAAAGAGATTGCTAACAAGCTACTGGCGGCATCCAAGGCAACAGACAGAAGCGCATACATATGTGTATATCCCCCCACCAACCCCCCCCACCCAACAAACACATTTATTCATACAACTTTTGCATGCAAATCTGTTTTGCATGTTTTCAATTTTGAGCTGCTTTTGTTTCGTTTTTTTTGTTGTGTGTGTTGTTTGTTTTGTCGCCTCACCCAAACTCTTTAAATGCAGCTCTATTAATTATTTGCTCGTCTCTGCTATGAAAATTCATAATTTTCGCTCAGTTTTCTTTGTTGCTTTGTGTAATTGAAGCTGCGTTCAAAAGCGGACTCTGTGCTCTGCGGTTGTTAAGGGCAACAACAATTGTCAATTTGATTGAATCAGCGTTCGCTTTGGATCGACCACAGGTGCAATCGCCACATGTCGTCTGTCGCTTATGACGTCATAAGTCACTTTGCTTACAGTTTGCGGTTTGCCTCAATTTAGTTGCATGCAGCATTTTATTAATTGCATAACAACAATTACAACAATTTAAACAATCCGAGAACATGACACCCCATTGTAGCAATCAATTGTGCAGCAGCTTAGGTTGACCACACACACACACACACACACACATACTCAAACAGGCAAATTGCATTTTACGCAGTTTAGTGTCAAAGTTTACATTGCTGCTGCAGAGAAAATTTCTCTGTTGTGGTTTTTTTGGTTAACTTGACAAATGCCAAGTGCAATGCTTAGCCAAGGGCTAGACAATGCGCTTTGGAGTGACCACAGAATTGTGCTCTTGACAGGGCAAAGCAAATGACCCATCAAAGTTAAAAACTCATTAAAGTGAGCGACAAAAACAGTCAAACAAAAAATAGATACAAAAATATATAAATCAAAATATGCAAATAAGCGAAAAGTGTAGCTAGAAAAAGTATACAAAATTAAAAAAATAAAGTTTTAAATTTAATTATGAATTTAAATGAAATAAAAATTCTTTAAGATTTTTATTTTGTTATTTATATTGATTTATATAGTTTAACATGAACTTATAAAAATATTAAAATTAAATTAAATCTTGTAATGGCAATTAAACATTTAATTATGAATTTAAGTTAATTAAAAATTATATTTTGTTGTTTATATTGCTTAATATAGTTTAATATGAAATTAAAAAAGGGTATAGACGTAATAATTCAAAAGAAAAAAATCTTTAGTTTAAATTTGGTTAGGCCTATCCAAATTGGGAACAACTAAAGGCCATTTGGCCCATTGTAATGCCTGCATTAATGCTGCTGGAGTAGTGAAGGGTTAGAGCAGTTTGGGGAGTTAGTTAGAGTGAGTTGGCTATGCTTTGTCTCTGGCTTCTGTGGTTGAATTCTGATTTCCCAATCAGTCAGAGAGAGAAAACTTAAATCAAAATTGAAATCAGCAACTGAAACTTGTTGCATGTAATGCCAAAATACTAAATTACCTACAAAGCTTGGCTGATTCAATTGATTCAATCGAGCTACGAGTTGTCATGGCTTTTAATTAATTTTGAAATTTCCACGAACTTAAACTCAACTATGCCTCAAGTCTTTTGACTTTTTGCTTAAAGCCTTAAAGTCTTTAAGCTGTTGCGCTTTAAGCGTTTTGTATCCAGGTGATAATTTCAATGTCTGTGTGTGTGGGGGGAGGGACACCAGGTTGACTTCCTGTGATTCATCATTGAGGCAGCTTCGTTGTCAGCGGCCAGTCACACAACTGCGTAATTGATAAAGTTAAGGCAAGCACACTTCACTCTTTTCTCTCTCTCTCTCTCTCTCTCTCTCTATAAAAAAAGGATAAGCTGGTCAGTCGAGAGTCTACGCTTTGGACATTGATTAAGTGTCTGCAATGCGTTTGATTGATTATCAATTTTTACCGTTTGCCGTTGCTGCTGCGGCATGCGCTTTAAGCTCGAATTCAATGCCAACTGCATTGCAATATAAATGTGTGTGTGAGTGTCTGTGTCTCTGTGTGTGTTGAAAATTGATTCAGCAAAATTTCATCAGCTGGCAGCGGCCAGGCCATAAACGTGGCTTGGTTTCCGCTTCCGCAGACAGCAAGTTAAAGCCAGCAGCCAACTGTGGCCAAGTAAAGCGAGTGGAGGGGGAATGAACTGAGTTACTCACATCCGTTGTGGACATGCATTCAAATAGAGATGATGTCAGTGTATTTGCTTGGGCTATGTGCATAAACTTATGATTGATTTAGTTTAACTGAATAATTGCTTAAAATAAAGCAGAGAATTCAAGAGAAATATAGAAAAATTCAAAGACTAAATTTACTTAAAGTATTTAAAAACTTGTGTATGAAATTATTTATTAATATATAAAATTTAAATTACAAAATTATTTAAGCTCATTTAATGCTTAAATTATTTTATTTATTGCTAAATTGTTGCATATAATTTAATATGATTTACGTTTGATATAAAAATAGTTTTCAAATTTATTTATTTATTTATTTATTTATAAAGAGCTTACAAATAATTAAAATTATGAGCTAGCAATGATGTTGAGCAAAAATTTATTTATCTAATAATATATATTTATTTATTTATCGAATTGTGTATAAATTATATTTGATAAAATTAAATTGTATTGTTTGATTTAATTTTTATAGTTTCAATACTTTTATAGCCAAAAATTAACACAACATCATGTACAAAATTAAATATTTTGTATATTTATAAAGTTCAGAATATACTTTCCAGCTTAGCTATAACTATTCACCTAATTTGTTATCAACTGAACTGAATTTGTGGCTTAGCATTGAGTTTAGCTCATCGCTGAATTTGTAGAAAATTCTAATCGGCTGGCCAAAGTCAAAAGATGTGAAAAGGAGAAACACAAGTCGAGGCTTGTGACTCGTATCGAAAATTCGCTTGCACTTCATTGCACAATTGCCGGCGGTGCCCACAGAGTCTCTCGCTCAATGCCAGAGCTGGAGCACGTCTTATTTAGATTTATCCAGTTGCTACGCTTCACTGGAGTTGTCGATGTGTGTGTGTGCGTGTGTGTGTGTGTGTGCTGGTATCTCTTTAATACGTTATTGAATATTTTGTGGCCTGGGCCGGAAATTGTACTAATGTCTCTTGGCTATATCTATGTCTATATCTGTAGAGCAAACCGAGGCATGTGTATCCATGTTCAGCCACACGAGGGCACATGCAAAAGTCACATAAATTTGTTGTTGCTGTAGCTCGCTTTCGTCTAATCCTTATACGTTGCGCATATTTTTCTCAATTGTAGCTGCTCGAAGGAGCAGCATCCTGGCTGCTTTCCTTTCCTTTCCTTTACGCTATCTGCCGCCGTTTGTTGTGCTTGCATTTAAGTTGCATGTCAGTGCACATAAATCCCTCAGTGGCAAAGCGCTTGCTTCACTGCACCCAAAATACACACACACACACACACGCGCGCTTCATGTGGCACTCAGCTGCATACGCTTGAGTTACGAGCGCTGATATCGCACAGAATTATTGGCCAACTCAAGCTGCAAGCTGCTGCCACTGGCGCTGCAACTTGCCGCATTATGTGTGCCCATAAATATTTATAAGTTTTCTAAGCGTAAAAAGTGCAAACGTTTTGTTAGCATTAAAACGCTTAAGTTTGGCTTTCCACCAAGGCCAAGCGCCAGTTACATTAGTCAGCTAATGGTCACTGAATCCAAAGATGTTGCCACATGTTGCTACCTGCGTTGCATTGATGATTCAGCTGCGTTGCCTTGCTCTACCTGGCAAGCTAATTGTTTTAATGATATTCGATTGACACACATTCAAATGATGAGTCATGCGTAGAGCAAATGCCAAAGACATGAATGGTTCAGCTATATAAATTGATTGAATTCAATTAGCTATGTATATAAAAAAGTGTTAATAAATTTGAGAAAATTGAATCATAAACTTTTATTTACAATTTTTATTAAGTATCAGCACAAGTTTTTAAAGAATCTAAAGAATTTTGCAGCTTATTTCATTCATTGCTGTTAAGTTAGTACATTTCATTACATTAAATTCATTGAATTCTTTCAATGTTAATTCAATTTAAATTCACTCACTTGCAAGCACATTAATGTTAAAACAACTGTTGTTGACAAATATTAGTAAATTTCAATGGAATGTTTTATATCAATAGCAAGCTACAAAGGCTAATTAAATTTCCGTAGCAGCCATTACAACTAATTAAATTGTTATTTATTATTTTTTATATTATTTGCCAGCAGCTAATATTTTTAAATTAGCAACAACAATTTCAAAAATTCGCACAAATCATACGCTGCGTATTTAACTTTTAGTTGTTAACAAATGTGCACACAATTACAATTGTTTGTTGCTCTTTCTTTATGCACATCACACTTAAGCGCTGATTTAATTGTTGCTTTGTGGATAGCACTGGCGTAGAAAAGGGCGAGCTAAGCTGCCGGCTGTGGTGGCTAAACTAAAGCGGAAACGGAAATTGTGCGCACGCTTATCTAAATGTGTGTAGTGTCTGTCTGTCTGGCTGTCTGTGTGTGTCTATGTGTGTGTGCTCAAAGGATATTTGCAGCGAAAATTGCGTGCTGCGGCGTAATCGAAATAAATTATGAGCCCAACTTACGTTGTGTTTGATAGCAAACTAACAGGACGCCGCACACACCCACATGCTTTATATACGTGTTGGTATGCGTGGCTGTGTATGTGTGTGTGTGTTTGCGTATGCTGCATTATGTGTATATCCGGCTTTGAGCCAGTTGGCCGGATGGGCAAGAGCTTTTAGTGGCCTTAACGTGTGCTTGACCCTGAGCTGTTGAAGTTCCTTTAAGCTAAGCAACAAACTTAACAGCTGTTTGCTTGTTCCTTTCGTTACGTTTCTTTCCTACTTTCTTTGTTTGTTTGTTTGCCATATGGCGGCTAGATAAAGTTTTTTGGATAAAGCGACAAATTAGTTTGTCACACAATTAGCTAACAATTGTTAATGGGGGCAGTGATTGCTGCAATTGTTGAATAAAAAAGATAAAGATATTCCAAAAAAAAATACAAAATTAAATGTTTAAAATATTTTACTAATTATGCATATTAAACATACAAAAATATATAAAAATTTTGCACATTTATTAGACAATTGTTGCATATTTAACACATAAAATAATTTTTTATTTATTATAAAATTATGCGTTTATTCAAAAATTGAAAGTTTAAACGATACAAATTATTTGCATTTTTTATATGAATTTTTTAACATTTTTTAGGATTTTACTATTTTGAATCATATTTAAACTTATTTTTGAGCAATATATTTAAATTGATTGGTTAAACGAAAATAATTATCTTAATTTTCTATATGAATTTTTCAACATTTTTTAGGATTTTACAATTTTCTATGAATTTATAAAAGTTGTAAATCATATTTAAACTTATTTTAGAACAATATGTAATATATTTTAAGCAGCTTGTATTTAAATTGCTTTAGTTTCATTTTGTAGTTTCATTGAATTCTTAAATATTTAAATTGATTTTTTGTTATAAAAATGATGCATCAAAGTTAAGTTTTATATTGCCGCCGAGTCAATAAAATGTGCGTTGGCCCAACATATGCGCCATATATCATCATCATTATTATCATGCACATTATTTTATTTGTATTTTATTTTATTTCTCGCTCGCATTTTTTTATGACATTTTTTTGTTTATTCGGGCCAGTGGGCACGTATTAGTTATAACGATATGTCATTGATTCTCGGTTAACGTAGATAGACGGCAGACAGACATGTCCGCCTCCCCTGATAATCATTATGCCTGCCTTCGTTTTCAGTCCTGCTTAGTCCTTGGGAAGCGCCTTTGGGCCATGATATATTATGGTCTGTCGCGTTGTCTTGTTTATTTGCGTTATTTAGCTTTTAGCTTCGACTGCTTACAATTTCTCTTATTTTTTTTTTATTGTTATGACGCATATTTTGCTTGGAACGGAAATTGAGACATTTTCTTTCGTTTCTTTTTTATTTTTGTGATTTATTGTATTTTGCTGCGTTGGCGTTGGCGTCGGCATTGCAAATTGATTGAATATTTAGCCAAAATGTCTTTTGGCCAAATTGTTTGCATTTAGAGCATCAAATTTTTACTATAACCCAAACCACAGTCAATTTTGTTAATCAACACGAACGACTTAATCCAAATTGAATGAGCTCCAAACGCCAAAGCGGATCAGCAGTGTTGTAAAATGTGAGTGTGGATAAATATATAAAAAACGGGAATGGGGCAAAAAAAATTTACACATTTTTCGCATTTTTGGCAACGCAGAGCAACAAGCCAAATCGGCTCAAGGCTCGTGTGCTCAGGTGAAGAGCGTAAATTGAAAAAACGCAGCAGCAGCAGCTGCCAGGGCCATAATAAAGCCTAAGCCTACCAAAAAAAGAAAAAATATGGAAAAAAAACGAACGATACGAAAAGTGGAAAAACCAGTGCGAGTGAGTCAATTGAGACTATCGAACGCGCACATGAGTGTGGGTTGGGGTGGGGTGGGGGGAGTACAGCTCAGCCACGCTTGAGGTGATAATGTAATAAGCACTTTTTATGACCCAACAGGATTTAGACCTAAAAATTCCACACACACACACACAACGCACACTGAGGCTCAAAACTCGTAGCCTGCGATTCATTGTTAGCGCAGTTTGGTTTGTCTGGTTCTGGCTCTGGCTCTGTGAGGAGAAGCAGAATTTTGAGTGCGAGCTAAGTCCCTAACAAATTCCAAATCTGCTCGTTTGCTTTTGTTCTGCTCTGCTCTGTTTTTTTTTTTTTTTGGGGATTTAGCCCTGCAGTTGTTAAAGCCCACTGAGCATATTGTTGCTGACCATGGCCGAGCTGAACAATGGCATTGGCTAATTGGTAGCTTCAGTTAGTTCTGCGCATACGTTTGACTTGATGAACTTTTGCACTCAAAATTACCTTTTGCCATGTTATTGAACATAAAAAGTGGAAGCGTCGCCTTGAGTGCGCGCATTAAATTGAAAAATGTCAACGAACAAAATCACAGCACGAACAATGCAACAACAGCAACAAAGATTGAAAGCATAGAAGGTAAAAAGTACAGGCAAACAATAGCACAGGTAGTCAGTTTGTCTGTGTGTGTGTGTGTGTGTGCATGGCCACCGCCCACGTATTTTCCCTCGAGTTGCAGTTGCACTGTTTGAGTTGCATTGACAATCGACAAATGAGGAAAGATAATGCACAACATTAATCTTGCTACCAGCAATTTGTCAGCCCAGCTAGCAAAGTTAGCCGTACACTGAAGAGTGCATAAGGAAGGGGGTGGTGGAAGTGGTGGGCGGGGGTTAACAAGTACAACGAGTTGCAGTTAGGTTGCTGCCAAATGCAGTTCAAATATTGTGGCTAGCAATTGGTAACACAGATGGGTTCGCTGTTTTCTTGAGTGCACTTGAAAAAATCAAGAGTTAGTTTGATAGCTTAAGAGAATTGATTGATTTATTAACAATTTCCTTTATTTTTGTTACAAACTATTAAAGAGAAAGATTTAATTTTAATATGCGGCATAAATTTCATTTTTTTATTATTTTACAATTTTTTAAATATTTTCAGTTGTGCATTATTTTATTGATTTATTATTTAATAGAATTTTATTAGCTACAATTTCTTTTATTTGTGTTACAAATGATTAAAGCAGAAGATTTAATTTTAATATTTTTTTCTTAGCAAACAATTAACAATTAAATAAACAGCAAACAAAAATAATACGCAATGAATTTAATTTTTCTTTATTATTTTACCATATTTTATAAGTTTGTTGTTGTTAAATTTTTGCTGCTTTCTTATTACTTCAAAGCTACAAATTTAAATAAATGAATAAACTTAGATTAAATAAATACAACATTTTGTATCTAACCTTAGCTTTTTTTTATATTTTTTTGAAAATGTTTTGTTGTAAAATTGTTGTTGCTTACTCATTAGTTGAGAGCTACAAATATAAAAAAAAATGAATAAATTTAGATTAAATAAATATATATATATTATTTATTACAATCTATTCAGCTATGTATTTTTCTTTGTTCCTTAAGCTATTTTATTTTATTATATATATTTATTTAAGCTTTTACATGTCACTCTATTTAATTTCGAATTGTTGTGCTCTTATTTTTGTCAGTGTACACTTGAGTTGCTGTCGCTCTGTTGCTGCCGCTGCTCTGTTTCGCTTTCTCTGTCGCTCGTTGGCTAAACGCTGCTTTCATCAATTAATTTACAATTTGCCAGCCATGCCACGTCCATGGCAAAAACGAATCCATTCATTGATGGTCAGCGCGTGGGCTTGGCATACTTTTATTTATTTTTCTTTCTTACTTTGCTCTCGCTCTCGCTCTTCCTTTCTACTGCCCCAGTAATGGACGCTGCTGGCCTTGCAGCGCGTCCTGCAGCCTGCAACCAACCACATATAAATATCACTCTCTACCCCCCTCCCACCCACTCACCCTTTGGGTGTAGCTGTCGTAAATTGCATTGGTTGCCAACTTGTTGAAAGGCTGCAGCTGAAGAAATAAGCGCTGAGTATGCGAGTGTGCGAACTTAAATGCTTTTCAGTGTTTTTCGCTCGATGCGTTGCTGAATGCGAAATGGGGCAAGCGAGTCGAGTCGAGTGGAGCCATAGGAGTCAACGTTTAATGCTCACAATTTAGCTTTTAATTAGATCGGCAAATTTGTTTTCGAAACCATTTTATGTTGCTGCTGCTGCCCCCTATACTTGCAATGTTGCCACTTGTTTGCAGCACCCCCCTCGAAGCAGCTGCTTGCTTTTTATTTTATTTCTCAACTTGTGTCCCTGGCTGGCCTTAGAGTGCTTACGGTTTTTCATTTTAATTGTTTTGTGCGGCAAGCAAAGTGTTTTCTTTTCTTTTTTGTTTGCGTTTTCCCTCGATTTTTCTCTCAGAGTACCGCGCTGATTTATTTAGTTCTATTTGCCATTTTTATTTTTACCCAACCCCCCCAATCCCTTTGCACCCTAAGCGGCGCCAACTGTCTCGCTCACTCTCGCACGGTCTGTTGCACAGCTGCCGTGCTCTAGTTTTCTATTTTTGCCGCTACGCCGTAATGGCAACCTTAATCACGTAATGATTTTGAGTGAATTGAGCGGCGCGGGTGTCCATTTCTTAACCACCAGCTGTTGTTGTTGTCTCTGTATGCGTGTGTGTCTGTGTGTGTGTGTTCGGTATTTTGCAATTGGCACAAATCTCGCACTCAACTACTAATGGCTTAATGTTGTGGCGCTAATTGAAATTGAAATTGCACTTTACTTTTGGCTTGAATTTTTAATTGAAAAGGTGTCGTCGGTTTTCCAAATGGAATTGACTGAAATGTGTGTGTGCCACATTAAGATAAATGACGCTATAGTTATTTTATATATAGCTTAAGCCAGACAGGTCACTCTTAATTAAGGATTTGGAGAACACTATACTGCACTTAGCTCTATAAATATTTATTATTTTAATTTATTATTGTAATTCAAATTTACTATATGTATATCCTGCTTAGGGCTTTAGTTGATAAATGATAATCTAAAATATTTTTAAGCTCTCATTGAAGTTTCTTTATTGGCAACAGATCAGTGGAAAATCTAAACACAACTTTCTATATTAAATATTTAATACTCTTCATCAATATATTAATATTTCTTTTATTATTTTTCTTTTAATTATATAAATAATATATTACAATATTTTTAAGCTCTCATTGAAGTTTCTATATCAGTGAAAAGTCTAAACACAACATAAGTTTTTTAATATTTAAAACTATTAAGCAAAATAATAATTTAGCCTGAAGGCCTTTGTACCATTGAATTAAATTCGAGGCTACAATTAAAATAAAAAAATAATTTTTCTTTTATTAATATTTTTGAATATAATTATTTTAATTTAAAAACATTACTTTAGTATTAATATACCCCTATTTTTTTTTTTACAATTCTTAAATCCAATGCAAAACTTTCTAAGTTAATTATTAAAAAATCATTGATTAATTTTTCTTTTTTTATATTAATATACAGTTCTTATGCAGCAGTCGTCGTAAGTTAGAAATTTTATTTCATTTACTGCTATTGTTATGAAAATGCCATAAAATCTCAAACACAAAATGCAGACCTTGAATTTTTAAAGAATGTTGATGGATTTGGGGGCCCACAGCTAGAGCAATCAATTTTTTTTTGTCTTTTTGTTGTTGCTCAAAGTGAAATAAAGTTTATTAGATGTGCCGCATTGTGTTGCAACGAGTGCTGCTTTTGAGTCGAGTCAGCAGTGTCAGCGACATTGTTGCAAGCGGTTGGCTTTGTCTTTCCACGTCAAGTCTCTGGAGAGATGCAGAGAGAGACAATTGCAGCTGACAATGGGCAAAGCAAAAGCAAAAGCGTCCGCCTGCTGGGCCACCAGAAATGATAACGAGGCCAAGTTGGTTTGGTTTGGTGTCGTCTGCCACTGCTTAGAATTCGCCACACGCATGCACTGCCGAAATCCTAATTGCATTTGTCTGATTGCAGCTGCTGGATAAATGCAATTGATGCAGCATTGAAGAGAGCGAGGCCTACAAATGGACTGAGCAACGTTTGTTGCTGTTGCTGCTGCTGCTGATTCATTAAAATTAAGAGCGGGGGTGTGGCTATTGGCTTATGACAGCGAACATGTAAATGCCATTTACAGTTCCTGTTCTCAGTCGCTCAGTCGCTCAGTCGCTCAGCTGTTGTTGTTGCTGTTGCTGTTGCTGCCATTGTCTTGTCAGCAAAGGTTTTGCCTGCTCGTCTTTAGCCCCAATTGAAATTCCATTTAATGTAATTTGAGTGCCATCATTCATCCCAATGCTGCTGTCGCTCTGTCTGTCTCAGAGATAAGCGCAGCGACGACGACGACGACTGTGGGACTGAGATTGCGTTTACACGATTTCATGGGCTGTCAGAATTTCGTTTACACGCCGCGCGCCGTGTCTGATTGATGGATTTTTATATTTTGTTGGCCTGTCTGGGCTGAACTTGCTTCAGTTGCTCCTCGGCATAAAGAAACATAGCGCACATTAATTATGTTGCACTGCACTAAATAAAAGCAGCGAAGCGAGTTTGAGTGTTGCTCTGCACTTTTCCTGTGGAGATTTCATTTTGCAGCTGACCCAATTGGGCCACTGACAAAGCAAACAAATGCAGACATTAGTTGCTACCAATGTGTGTAAACGTGTTGCACGTAGCACGTTGCGGGGTTTGCAACATTGCAACACGTAGCAAGCAACTGCGTCGAACGGATCTATGCGGGGTTTTTTCTATTTTATTATTGCAACATGTGCCGCAGCAACTCGATTCGACGCTCATTTCCACGCAAATGTAAACACACATGTTTGTCTGTCTGTGTGAAAACCAGCGCAGCAGCTCTAGAAATTTCCCCAGCTCTAATTGCAACAAATTTCCCACACACACACACACACACACATGTGCATTATTTTTAAAGCCTTTAATGTTTGCTTAATTTTCTTTTGATTTGCTTCATTAGCAACGCAGTCAGCTCGGGGCAATATAAAAATTAAAATTTATGCATGCTTTTGACACTAAGGGGGGGAGCGGGGTGAAGCGCTCTAAACCGCTAGCACACTAATTAAAAACGCTGACGGTCAACCCCGGCGACGTCAATAACGTGTGACGAGCGAGTTTGAAAGGTTAACTGGGCTTGGATTGGGTTGGGGGGTGCACAACCTTTCGAGCCCAGCGAATCGACCTTGTCCGCGTGTTTGGCCCCCTCAACGCACATTGATGAGTTTGTTAATGGAAAAAAATCTCAACATCCTTTCAAAGCACTAACACACACATAGACACACACACACACACACACACAAACAATGGCGCGTAATTTTACGAAATTTACATTCCTTAATTAATCTTGTTTGCGTTGCGGCAGTTGCCTGTTGTTGTTGACTTACTCACTCCCCTCCGCCCACCCCACACTCTAGCTCTCTCTCTATATTCGTGTGTTTGATATTTACAGCCTGTTGGCTGTGTTACCCGCTGGGGAGCGCCACAGCCTTTGCCCTACGCTAATGACTTTCCACGGCGCTGAAACACTTTTCGCTTCAGTTCTCGCTTCGCTGTCACTTAAGCGCGCATCCTTGTGTCTTGTGTCTTATTAACCCATATCCTGCTGCTGGTATCCTGTATACCGGTGTCGTCTTGCCATTTGCCTAATGAACCCTTCTCTAGCAGTTGATGTTTGCTCCCCTTCCCCCTCATTCTCTATCTGCTGCTTTGTCTTAGTTTAATCAGCAAAATTTAATGCGCAGACATGTGACATTTATTGAAACTTTAGCTGCAATTGTGAACATGTCACAAAACTAATCACAACATGAACCCAATTTAATTATGCCAGCTCAGCTAAAGTAGTCAGCTTAAAGTAGTTAACAGTTGACAGCTAAAGTTACTTCGATTACATTTTATACACAATTATGCATAGCAAGTGGCTTAAGTGTAGACAAGCTGCAGAACTAAATAAATTAAATATGAATTTGAAACAATTTAACAAAAAACGACTTCAATTTAATTTCAATAATTGTTTGCCGAATTTATTGAAATATAAGCATAAGTCTATAAATTCGGCACAAAAATTTGTGAATTAAATTAAAGCAGCTGTAAAAATGAATTTAAATATAATTTTTATTACAACTTACGAACAAATTTAAATGCTAATTAATACAAATATACATTTCATAAAAATATTCAATTTTAAACAATTAAAATTGTTCAGCTTCGTGTATTTCCTAGAAAACTACAGCAAACATTGAAATATTTCTGTGTAATTTTATTAACAATTTATTGATTTTTTTTTATTATAAAATTCCAATTTATTCAGTTGTGTATTTTGCTGCTAAATTTGTTTGCGATGTGGCAACTTTACCTTATTATAATTGACTAAATTAAACTAAACTATACAAAAATAATAATACTATAATATAATGTGAGAATATTTATTGATAAACTTCAGAGCTAATGCAAAGATTTATATAATTTTAAGTTTATTTTACTTAGAAATAAATTTCAGCATTTTATGCAGCAGCTTTTGCAATACTTTTTGGCCATTTCTTTAAATTTTCTTTGCTAACAAAATGCTTTTTAAACAGACAATAAATACAATAATTAGTATTTAACATTTTCAGTTTAGTTTCAATATTCGAAATATTATATACAAATTTTGCAAAGAATTCGTAGCTATTTATATAGATTTTCTTTCATTATTTTATAGAATAAACTCAATAAATATATTTTTTATTATTGTTAAGCTAAGCGCATTTAAAATTCGTTCTATTTATGCGCTAAGCTAGCTGCAGTTTCATATTCAATGTATTTCCGCAACAACATTTTATCAGAAATGTTGGCCTGTCTGTCTGTCTGTCTGACTGACTGACTGGCAGCCCGATCTCAGTTTGCACACAGCCAACGCCTCAAGCAATTGTCATTTCTCAGCAACTGGCAATGCATAAATGAATGCCTCCCCACTCTGCCCCGCTCTCACCACCATTCACTCTCCACTTTTGCGGAAGGTGTTGTCCAGTGAAATATGAGCGCGCCACACATGCGCGGCTTGCTGACCAGAGAGCTGCTTGGCTGATAATGCAGCCAAGATAAATGGAGCTAGAGTTGCAGTGTGTGTGTGTGTGTCTGTGTGTGTGGCATAAGGTAGCAGCGCCCACGCTAGTGCATTAGATGCAGACAGACGCTGCCACATGCCGCTGCTGCTGGCTGCTGCCAGCTCCAATTCCATGGCTTTCATTCATTAGTCGCGGGCACAAATTTCATTGTGTAAAAAGTTTTTCCATTACTAGCTATGAATATGCAACATTTATATAAATTGCCACGTTTATTGCCAACCGTCTGTGCGTGTGCGTATACGTGTGTGTGTGTGCGTCTGTCATTTTACTCTCCCACCCAAAAAAAAAAAAGTTAAAAAAAATAAATAAATAAAAGCAACTCTCGCAACTTGTCCTGAACGCCCAGTGAGCGCTTTGTGCACGTTGATTGCAATCATAATTTATAAATGTTGCCGACAGTTTGCGTGCGCTCTCTGGCAGCGAATTTGTTGTTATTGTTGTTGTTGTTGCTGTTCCAGTGGCAATGTAAATGGCGCTAGAAACGGACTTTGTACGCCTGCTTGGGGCAGTTCGTGCTGGCTTCGCTTCTGCCAATTTGTTGAGCCCAATAAATAAATAATTTTTGTGACGCTGTTGAGTCATTCGACCAAAAAAATAAAAGCAAACTAACTTTAACTTGTTTGAAGTTGCATTTAAATTGGTTGAAAAGCAGGCGTGTCCATTTCAAATACACTTTGGCATATATGAAATGCAAGTGGGTGTCTTGAAGTTGAACACAACTTGCACTTCTTGATCTTGAGCTACAGATCGTTTTAACTTTTACAATTTTATTTCCTTCATAAGACCGAAAAAGCAAATAATATAATATATATATGTATGTATATATATGTCTATATATTCAACGCAATCAAAGCGTATCAAGTAGTTGGCTGCGTTCATTATTTCGCTTAAGCTCAAAGTATAAAAAACTTTGGAATTATTTAAACTTGAATTTTCCTTATACGCTTTAAACTATGGAAAGTGTATTAAAGAGCTGGCTGTATTCCTATTTCGCTCTTTGTGGCCTTAAATATATATTCAACTTAATCAAAGCGTATCAAGTAGTTAGCTGCGTTCCTTTTTCGCTTAAATCCTGCTTCGAAATTATTCAAACTTGAATTTTCCTTATACGCTTTAAACTTTGCAAAGTGTATTAAAAAGTTGGCTGGATTCTTAGTTCCCTCTCTGTGACTTCAATGGGATATATTCAAATATATACTCAACCTATTCAAAGCGTATCAAGTAGTTAGCTGCGTTTTTCGCTTAAGCTCGACGTATAAATAATTTCAGAATGATTCAAACTTAAATTTTCAATTTCAATTTCTTAATACAATTTGAATAGCTTAAAGCGTATAATTTAAACTATTCAAAGTGTATTAAAGAGTTGACTGCATTCTTGTTTCCCTCGCTGTGGCTACAATAAACTGTTTGGGGCTGCAGTTCATTTGGGGCTGCCCACAGCCCACAAGGAATTTAACAAGCATTGTATTTACTTTGGCGCATTAACGGACGCGCTGAATTTGATTGTTTCGCTTGCTTTTGTTTTGCTCGCGGCACTTTATAGAGCTCGAGATGAGCCAAACGAGTGGTCGGTCGAGTACTCGCTGCGTTCTTCATTTAGCAAGTTTTCTCTCTCGCTGCTGCTGCAACTGCAACTGACTGAAATTTGTAGCGCTGTTTTTGTTGCCCAGTTTTTGGTCAAGTACTGCGGCCCGCCATTCGTTGTGGCAGACTTTGACTTGATTTAGCGCTGGCTGTACACTGGGGCGTATGAGTGATGGCCATGCATATTCATACACATTGAGATTCATTGTATTTGCTGCCTGCATTTCCGCAGTAACTTGAAACTCTTGAGCGCGCGCGCTTCGTTTTCGTTTCGTTCTACTTACACATTTTGTATTTGCGTTTGCAACAATTCTCTATTTTTTTTATGGCACACTCACTGTCTGTCTGGGCACAACAATGCAGCAGAAACAAGTATGAGAGTGAGCGAAAAGATAAACAGAGCCCACCCTAGAGAGCGGGCAGTACGTAAACCAAATATTGTTGTAGCCTTTAAACTGATTTATTTTCAATTAAACAACTTCATAAGTTGGCCAACAACTTGGCAAGTTCAGGCCACACAGTGCTAATGCTAAAGGCTCTTTTTCTATCTCGCTCACACTTTATGCGCTCTATCTCGGCTAGGCCTGCCAAGTGTAGAATTTGCCTTTTGTTTTTGGCTTAATTTACGCCACAAATTCAATTTATTTTAGATACACCTAATCCACAAAAGCAAACTTGATTTATCAACATAAATAACTTGCATACAAGTAACGACGGTCTGTGTATGTGTCTGTGTGTGTGTGTATGTGTGTGCGTGTGTGGTTTATAGCTGTGCGTACGTATAACGTGCTCGAGTGCATAGTTTATGCCACTTTGGCTGGGCTTTTGTTTATACCTTGTATATGCTAAAGACTTAAACGGTATATTGCCATAGCTATAAACAGACAAAGGATTTGCTGATTGAAGCTGAAAATATATAAAAAATAAGGTATACAACACTTAGCGATACTATCGACATGTTATTTATATCAAACTCAGCTGTTTATGCTTTTAATTTTTGCATATCCGCACATTTGCATATATCGTTAATCATTTCAATCGATACTATCGATATATTTTACACAGCATATGTCTTAGTCGTTGCGCTTGTCATTTGCTTAAATATTAAATTCCTGCTTGTTTTGTAGGTGTTTGTGGCTTGCTGTCTAAATGAAATTCAATTTTAACACACTTCAATAGTTTTTGAGGCCTGCCGAGCGTTCAGTTGGCTTGATTACAAGCTTTTAAATTTAATTCGCAATATGAATTTACACAGCAATTCAAATTCCCAGCCCAAACAAATAACGCACTACAGCCATATTGCAATTAAATATCTAATGGAAACATTTTCGAGCTCACTGCAACTCAAGTGCACTCAGCAGCAGGATCTAAGCAAACTGCTAAATATGTGCACATGTCAAGCCAAATGCAGAAAAAGCACAACAACAAAATACACAAAAAAACAAACAAACAAATGCATTTAAAAATATTTTCACAACGGCAGCGTGTGCTTCATACTTATCAGCAGCTTGGGAAACACACTGGGCGCCAAGTGGCAGCTCGTAGCTCATGGCTCATGGCGTAGCTCATGCTGCTGCTGCTGGCCAGTATAAATCATCATTTGCCAGGGCTGCTAACAACGCACACACATGTAATGCGCTTGGAGGCCGCATTAATGCTGTGACAACAGCAGCAGCAGCAGCAACACAAGAGAAAAAGCTAAAGCCAGAGCTAAAGCTAAAGCTGCAGCAATGAGGGTGTCTGGCTTATGTGCGGGCCACAAACTAAATAATAGTAATGCTCGACACATTAGGGACAAGTTTTATGGTAATACCAGCTTGCTGCTGGCCTAGCCTGGCCTGGCCTGGCCTGGCTTTATTACTCTAGCCTAGACATGCGCGCTGCTTGCACAATCAAAATCACAATCACCCTGAAATTTGAAAGAGTTGGGAGTGAAAAAAAAGTGGGGGGTGATGCCCGGGGCTTGTAACGACCACCGGACCGCCGAAAAACCTTGGTGACACCGCGATGACATCAAGTCAGCTACAAAAAAAAAAACAAAACAATTATCATTATAATAAGGCGGCCAGCCACAAATGCTATAAAAGCTGACAAAGTCTAACAAGCGCAGCACGAACAAAACTGTAATCAGACACCACAAGGTGGTTGGCTGCTGGTGAGGGCGATCTCGCGCGTCCTCGGAGAGCAGGGATCGCCAGTTGGAAGATTCCATGGTTGATTTCAGATACCCATTAAACCTGAAATTTTTCTAAACCAAATTCTTGAAAACATTTTTTTTGAAAGATTTCTTCGTCTATCTGGCAAACATAATACCGTTTTCTTCCGGCAATAAAAACCATCCGCTCTTAACCTACCGTCCCCTCGGTAGAATGTTGTTAAGACCAAGACTAGCCACTACCTATTCAAATGGTGATCACTCCTATACTGTTTTCCGAAGAGTATCTTAATGTTTCTTAGTTATCTCTATCGACATTGATGAGTATCGTACCTTACAATTTGCTTTGCAAATGAGTTGTCAACATATTAAATTTTTTATTTTTTTGTAGATAATGTTCTTTTGAAATTATTGGGAAAGTGATCTTATGTTTTTTAGTCTTCGACCATTTGTTCTAAACAAAGATATCTGATAACAATTGTTTGGTGGAGCTTTCAAATTTAGTCTTTTTAGGCTTGACAAACATATGTAAATAGCGAGGCAAATTACTATATGCTATATAATATCTTTGAAATCAAACACATCAAATATAACAAACTCAAAATTATTTGTTTGATGGGATCGATTATTTTTTTTTGCTTAACAAAATAAACTATTAATTATTTTTATTGATAGCACTTACGACTCTGATTATAGACTGTCTTGTATTTTATATATGTTGAATTAAGTTAAGCAAGTCTCCTAGCTGAATTTTTTGAACAGATATGTAATTTTTGACTTTATCCATTTGAAACATACATTGCTTGTCCCATCGGATTACTTATTTCTCAGAGAATACACATATATTATGTTTCCAAAATGAATCTTATTTTATGTTTTACAGACGTATTAGTTTTTAATGGAATGTTTTTTAATAATCATAAACGTAAAAATTTTGTTTGAAGAACTTCTGCGTCTTGGTAATACGAAAATATTAAATGAGACAGACTATACGTACTATGTGTAGCATTTCTTTGTATTTTTTTCAATAATTTTTGAAATTATTGAAATTTTTTTTTTAATTTTTATGTAAATTTTACATATTTATTATCTTACATTGAGCATTCGTATATCAAATAAAACACATTTTATATTTTTTCGAAATTGTTTTTGAATAGCAGAGTTTTCTTTGTAAATTCGTTGGAACATCTGGGTTAGGACATTTTTTGAACATGCTGGAGAGTTCTTTTTACAATTTTGAACATATTGAATTTTGTAAAACGCTTTTCACATTTTTCGCGAAGAAGTGGGTCCTTTGGTCTTGCAAAAAGGTTCCCCGCAAAAGAACTGTTGGCTCGCGCTGAGAAGCCAATTGAAATATGCAAGTCGCTGAGCTTCCGTAACCGACCCAAACCTTCAACTGTTACGGCTGTGTCTGGATAGGTGATTGTGGTGATGACGCGGTAGAGTAATTACTCTGTGCAGCTATGTGTTGCTGCCACCGGCACGACCAATTTCAATTTTCGACAGCTGCAACAACAACATGGCAGACAACATGTTACAAGAAAATGAACATGTCAACGGCAACTGGCAACTGGCAGCCAGCAAGCCGCAACAGCACGCGCCATTTTGCTTTGGATTGGAGTTTCTACTCTTTTCTTTTTTTTTTTTTACTTTGTGGGGCGCCGCAATTTTGTTCTATTTTCTTTTTAGCAAGTTTCGTAAATATTACAAAAATTTAGGTGTCTCGCTTGGCTAGCATGCCAATGAAATATTTATGAAGGCCTCGTTGCCATTGCATGTGTGTGTATGTCGCCGTTTTGTATAAATATAAACCAGCCGCAGTCAACAGACAGCGACGTCGACGGCGACGACGACTGACTGGGCCTGCCTGTCAGTCTGATAAACAGACAATTTGCCAAAGTGGAAACGTGCATAGCGCCTCTAATTTTTGGGGTCGACAAGCACCTGTGCCGCAAGTCTAGTACAAGCAGCAGCGGCAGCAGCAGAAGCAACAGGAGCCCACAACAATTTGCCTATGTCTCGTGCTGCCATTTGAGGTTGTGCAACTGTTTGTGGCACATTTAAGTTTGTCTTAGTTCGAGCTCAATGTGGTAGCTGCTTGAAACTTTTGAGGCGCTTTTAAAGCGTAGCTAACTGAAAAGTCTGTAAACGTTGAAAGCAATAAAATGTAAATAAAGTAAACTACAGCAGTTGACAATTAAATTTGTTAGTTGCTGACTTTGTTAATTAAGTTAATGAAATGCAGCACAAAAAAGTTGTAAACAATTGTCTGTTGGCAAATAAATACATTACAGTTAGAAGTGTAATTAACATTTATTGCAATTAATGCAACAAAAGCCAATTAAATATAAATATAAATAGTTTCGTTTACTTAGTTAATAACATCAGCTTACTGTGCTATCGATTGATCAGTTTATAATATCAATATCACATTTAATTTTAATGATTGTAGCCTCCAGCGTTAATAAATTCGATGTTTATTTGTATTGTATACATTATATATTTTTATTTATTTATTATTATATTTTTACTTTTATTAGCTTATTAGTTTTGTTGCACATTTTTTAATAAAAAGTTGTGTATAATTTGTTAACTCTTAGCTAGATATTTTAACATTAGCTAGATATTTCGACATAATTTCTGTTAGAAGTTTCTCTGTTATTAACATAAGCAAGCTCTGCAATCACTAAGCAACATTTTATGTTAGAATAAAATGTTGATTTTATAGCTAAAAGTGTTGTTAACATGCGTCTGCTTATAAAATTACGCATACGTAGACAGCTGTAGATTTTTTTACCTTTTACTGCTCTTCCGTTCTTCCCTTTATGTTTGTCGGATTGCAGCGCCAGTTAGAGAAAATTTTTACGATTTTAATCGTCGACAAATTTATGGCTTTTGGCTGTGCGCACAATTTCCCAGCAGACGCAGCCGGCGCAGCAAATAAATAAATAAATGCAAACAACACACGGAAAATAAAAAGAGTGCAAAAAAATATATGAACAGTGCCTATAAACTAAAAACTGCGCGAGCTTAGCTGTTAAAAAATGCATAAAAACAAAAAAACGAACGAGCCAAGCGCAGCGGTCATTGAACAATTGCAGATGCAAATTTAGATTGTGGCATAAAGCGTAATAAATTCATTTAGTTGACTTGGCTTTAACTTTAAGTTGAAAACAATAATTGTAACGTTTTATCTTTTGTGTCTTTTGTAGGTGAATGCGGGCAGTTTGTCGGAGCAGGCTGGTCTGCAGCCTGGCGATGCAGTCATCAAGATTAACGACGTTGATGTCTTCAGTATGCGTCACAAGGATGCGCAGGACATTGTGGTGCGCTCTGGCAATAATTTTGTCATCACAGTGCAGCGGTAAGTACAGATGTTGAAGCAGCAGCAGCAAGCAACAAGAGTATTAACTGTATATATATGTATAACTTGCAGCGGTGGCTCCACCTGGCGCCCACACGTGACGCCCACGGGCAATGTGCCACAGGCAAACTCACCCTATTTGCAGACAGTGACGAAAACTTCTCTGGCTCACCATCAACAGGATAGCCAGCACATTGGCTGTGGCTACAACAACTCGGCTCGTCCATTTGTAAGTGCACTAATTTGTGAGCACACACACACACAGACTGAAAGAACTGAGTGGCATTTAAGCAAGTGTAGCATACATTTGTGTGCTGTGTCTAACAATCATTTATAAAATTCATAAACTCATGCCTGGTTGAGCTAAAAATTTGAAATGCTCAAAACTTTTAAATAGAAAGCCTTGCCGCACTTAGCATTAGCTCTCAAACTGCCAGGACTGTCAGTCCAACAAACACACACACACACATATTACTTACACTGACGTGCTGATGACCAATGATGTTGATAGTTAGTCTCCAGGGAGGCCAAGCTCTGACTCTGTGGCTCTGACTCCAGCTTCAGCTCTGGCTCTCTGTTGACACATTCAGCGTGTTATGCCTTTGTTATTGTGTGTGCTGGGGGTTTCATATTCATTTATTTCATTTTGGGCGTGTGTGCGTGTGTGTGTGTTTGTATATTTTCTATGAGCTGACAACATTTGCATTTATACGATGCCTGTCTGCGCTGTCTGTTTGTGTGTAGTTTTTGAAAAGTGTCAGAATGAGTAATGAATATGAGTGCTAGGATTATTTGCTGGCAAGAATTAATGTGCAAAAGGGCTCACACACACACACGCGCACACAGCTGTCTTGCATTATAATCATGTCTGTGTGTGTGTGTGTGCTATGCATACATTTGCCTACATTTCATTGTTATGAATTTCAATAATAATATTAATAATAATAATAGTCGCTCTGTGACAGCTTGAGCGCCTCAAAGCATCAATTGATTTATGCATTCTATTTACGCATTTTATTTCTCACACATCTATCCATGCGCAGGGCACCGACGGCGGCGACGGCGTGAAGAGCATCGTCAATAAACAATACAATACCCCGGTTGGCATTTATAGCGATGAATCTATTGCGGAAACACTTTCCGCTCAAGCGGAGGTTCTGGCTGGCGGTGTGCTCGGGTAAGTTTACAACTTTCTACTTTTTTTTATTATTGACAACTGCAATTCAAAGCCTGTCAGCCCAAAAATAACAAAGTAGCGCTTGTCAAGTGTAAAAACGACAACAACAACATCGTACAAATAAATAAGTCCATAAATTTTGAGCCCTCGCATAAGCCTGCAACATGAAATTCTGTAATATTAATTTCAGAATCGAATTTGCAACAATTTTTTTCAAATTAACAAGTTCAAATTCAAGTTTTTGAAGACGCATAAGCTTCTGATAAATAAATCTTCTTCTACTTCTTTCTAAAAGTAATCGTAACTTACAAATGAGCAGTCCTTACCACTGATAGATCAAGTAATAAAAAAGAGGGACCATAACTTTTCAATCAATACACTGATTTCCATTAAATTAGTCTTAAAAGATACCTAAGACTTTAATTGGAGACATAGCAGCTTAATCATAGATTCCTTTGCTTGGCAGACAGTAAACTTAATCCTAAATACGAAAAGTTTCCCACAGATCTGCTCAATACGCTAAATAAATTTCGACTACGTGCGAAATTTAGACGTTTCAATATTGAAAATTTAAATTCCTTTGCGCTTGCACTTCAAGTTTGCATAAAAGGCAGGAGCTTTAACTAGCTGGCGAAGCAAGCAAAAAATATATATTGTCTGCTTTATGTTGCGCCAAAGCCGTGGCAACAAAAAGCAACTTAAAGTCCGCAACGCACCAGTCGTCCGACTGTAGAGCTGGGCGGCTGTCTAAGCGTCCCAAATGCTGAGTGCAATTTCACAAATGATAGCTGGAGAGCAGGCAGGCCTCAGGTTTTGCCGAGTTTTATTCTTTTCTGGGCTGGCTGGTTGGCTGGCTGGTTGGCTGACTGGCTGGCTGGGCTGTGTTTTGTTTGTTACAAACGCACGCGTGGGAATCGCAAGCTTTTTGCACTTAATTTCTTTGGGGGATTTTACTTAGGTCAACGCGGCGTATGCGCAACAATGTAACACACTGCATACTTTTGCGCGCCGTGCGCTTTTTTGCAACCAAAAGTATGCTACACTTAAAACTAAGCTAATGCTTGTCTCTCTCTCTCTCATTCTCATTCTCTTTTTCTTTCTCTGTTTGCAGCGTGAACTTTAAGAAAAACGAAAAGGAATACCAGGCTGACCGCTCGGAGGTGCTGAAGTTCCTGCGCGAGGAGGAGACTGGACAATCGACCCCAGGTAATGACAGGCCACCCAACTATGAGCTGGCACGCCTGCTGCTCATACTCAATGAAGGCGTCAATCCGTTTGTGTGCGATAATTTGGCAGATTAGTTTTGGGTTCGCTTACACTGTAGTGGGTTAAACTAAAATGGGGGCAGTTTGCCAGCACAGTCTTTAAAAATAAGCACACACACCTGCCGTTTTAAAATAGTTTATTTATTTTTTAAAACACACAGCAGAGACCTTGAAATGGGCTTGACCTTTGGCGCGCAGGGCCCCATGTATATATTTATTTTTTGTAGCTAATTTTGTTTTTATTTTTTAACATGTTGTCTGTTTTATTTGCTTCTCTTTTCTGTTTGTTTATTTTTGCCTTTGCTTAGATAAAAACAAAGAAATGGATTTCTTTTCTCTAGTCAAAAGTCATTTCTAATGCGATTACCCCCAAACACAAACATACAAAATATATCATAAAGTTTTCTATCATTATACAAGAATAATAAGTTTATTTATAGTTAATAAATATAGTATTATTATTAGTTAAATATATATAAATAGTTGTTCAAATTTCGCTTGCTTTTAAATACAAGTATAGATAGAAAGAAATTACAACAATTTGATTTAAAATTGCTGCAATTTTAACTAAATTAAACAGACTCTACCTTATGTATCATTATCTGTCTCTATGTCTCTAACTCATGTTTGTATTTCGACTCTATTTGCATACAACAACAACCAAAACAAAATGGCTGCTCACACAAACACACACACACACCAACAGCATTTGGTCAAAACAACAACAACAACGGCCACTACGAGCATGATGCACCACAACAACAACATCATCATCAGCATCAACACCAACATCAACACCAACAACACCAACATCAACAACAACAACAACAACAAGTCTATCAATCGAACGGCGCCACTCGCCATGTTAGCGCGCCTGTGAATACACCAAAGCCTCCAAGCACCGGCGGATTGCCAACTGGCCAAAACATTTGCACCGAATGCGAGCGCCTCATTACGTAAGTGCAGTTAGTGCGTACCTCCCTCACCACACCCCGTTACGTGTTAACATTTGTGCATGCCCTTAACAGTCTGCTAATTAACAGTAACAGTTGCATTAGCATAAGTAGCTCAGGCAGCTATCAAGTGTTAGGCTTATAATAAGGGGTTTGGGCATTTGATCGGTTTGGAACTTGAGTGGATTGCAGGCTCACACACACACACCACACACGAACAAACACCTACACACACTTGAAGTGCATTGTAAACTGATTGAACTGATGCTGTGACAT
The DNA here is from genome assembly GCF_011750605.1 of Drosophila busckii. Classification (NCBI taxonomy): domain Eukaryota; kingdom Metazoa; phylum Arthropoda; class Insecta; order Diptera; family Drosophilidae; genus Drosophila; species Drosophila busckii. Next base: position 8,319,937 of record NC_046605.1, read on the forward strand.
TTGCCTGCAGAGCCGCACAGTCCGGCGAACTTCTATTGGACGCAAAGTCACGCGATTGGCGGCAACGAGCGACGCACGCCGCTGCCGCATTCAAAATTCGAGCAGGACGAACGCATTGGCACCAATTTGCAGCAAAATACGCTGGCGCCGGCGGCCACGCACAGGCCCAGTCTGCCTGTTGCCAAGCAGCAGACGACGGAGCAGCAGCAGCAGCAGCAGCAGGTGCATGAACAGGAGCTGGTCGATCCGCGCATCATTGTTATGCCCATTTGCCCAGCGCTGCAGGGGCCCGACTACAAAGCGGAAATGCAGACAGCGTTGGCGGCGGCTGGTGCGGGTGGTGGCGCTGGTCCGCGTACATTGTCCGCCAGCGGACATCCGCCGTGTCAATTGTGCGGCGTGGGCATTGTGTAAGGATTTCCATGTTCCATGTCGCATGTCGCCCTCCCAATCCAAATGATAATTCATGCGCAGTCGTCTCCCACTCTCTCTCTCTCTCTCTCTCTTCTTTGTATGTGTGTGTGTGTGTATCTATGCATGTGTGCGTGCATTTTAATTTGCTTTTATTTCGAAGTCAATTGTTCAAATTTATGCAGTCTACAGTTGCGTCCATTATTATGCAGACACCTCCAACACCTGCGACTGCGACTGCAGCTGCAACTGCAACAGCCGCTGGAATTGCAATTGCAACTGCAGGCTTCGGCGGCTCCGTATGGGGACTATCAACATCATTTGTATTAATTTGTATGCCAATTTAATTGGCTGGCCATTGACGACTCATGAGCTTAATGCGATAATTCATTACAGCTTTTACATACATATTTGATTTTTATTTGTTCAACGCGTGTGCTAACAGCATAACAAGCTTAAAGTTAAGCCATGCACAAATGATTAAATGTTTAAATAAACTAAGGCAAAAGGTAGAGCATTACAGAGACTGTAATAATTAAATTGAATAATTTTAGTAATATATTTTTAATCAAAAGAAAACTCAACTTCTAAATTTCTTGCGTCTATTTGTTTATTATAAGAGAAAAATTCATTATATGCGTTCTCTAAACCTTTTGCCTTAGCATGTTCATAATCCAATGTTATCTAAATGTATTTCTTATATTTTATTTTAATTTAGCGGCGTCTTTGTGCGCATCAAGGACAAGAACTTGCACGTCGAGTGCTTCAAGTGCGCCACCTGTGGCACCTCCCTGAAGAACCAGGGCTACTACAACTTCAACAACAAACTCTACTGCGACATCCATGCCAAGCAGGCTGCCCAGAGCCACCCACCACCCGGCACCGAGGGCTATGTGCCAGTGCCAATTAAGCCGTAAGTGCCCCCCAGTCCACCCCCATCCGTAGTTTGCGCCGTCTTCTTATTTTTGTTTATTGCCTGCGCCTCTTACATGGCCAATTGAGCGGGCATCAGCTATGAATATGCATGCAAATATTATTTAAATAAATGCATGCATATATTTTCACAGATGCCACAGACACGTTTGACATGCTGCCGCTTTTATTTGCCAGCTTACAATTGGTTGTCATTTTTACGTAGTTTGTGCCGTGTTTTTTTTATTGTTCACTGCACTCTCTGTGAACATAGAAACTGACAACTGATTGCTGACGTGTCGTCAGTCAGCGTAAACACAACAGCACAGAGCACAACACAAGTCAAGCCAATTTTTATTTAATTGAAATGTCAGCCCAAAAATATTGCAGACAAATATGACACGTATGTGAAACGTTGCGCAATTTATTTAAATTTTGAATTTAAAATTGATTTTGCCGTTGCAAATAGCAAGGCAAGGCAAGTGTGGTGAAGAGCCTAACTCAACATCAATTGTCTCTTTCTAACGAGCGCACTTAAGTTTCAGCTCTTCTAATTACTCTCACCTCAGTATGAGGATGGGTTAGCTACTGAGCAAGCGTGACTAGCCCTACTCAACATCACCTGATGGCAAGCTATCTCGCTCTAGCATGCAAGACAGGCTGCAAACCTCGCTTCCGTTCACAACAGTATAAGTGTTGGCTAGGCACTGAACCTTACTCAACATGCAGTCAGCCTGCATAGCTTGTACTAAGCTCTACTAATTTCTTTTGTGAATATAAGTGTTGTCTAGGCATTGACTGCGCCCAGCCTCAGTCAACATCACCTGATTACAAGCTATCTCGCTTCGCTGATATTCTCCTATTTTCGTTCAGAGCAGTATAAGTGTGCGTAAGTCACTGCATGTGCGCGACTAGCCTTACTCATCTTATCTCGCTCTGGCATGCAGTCAGGCTGCAAATCTTAAACTCGCTTATACTAAGCTCTCCTAATTTCGTTGAGAGCAGTATAAGCGTGCGTAATGCACTGAACGTGCGCGACTGACTAGACTTACACATTTTATCTCGCTCTAACTGCCAGTCAGCCTGCCTGAGCTTATACTCGCTCTCCTAACTTTGCTCTCAGCTGCGTTAGGCCTGCATGTGAAGTGCGTTTGCTTTGATCGTTTTAGTTGATGCCCGCGCTTTGTGCTAGTAAGACGCGTAAGCAGCATCGCGGCTGTTCTTAAAATTGTGCGCAGTAACTAAATTAAAGTTTTCATTTGGTGTTTCTAGGAATACTAAGTTGAGTGCTAATACCATTTCATCGGCCTTGAGCTCGCATGGTTATGGCAATAATGGTTATGCCAATGGCAATTCTACGCCCACACCGGCGCCGGTAAGTAAAGCAAACTACTGCTAGTCTCTATACTTTGAATATGTTTCGTTGTCGTGGCGTGCTAAAAACAATCTTGTCAGACACACACACACACACGCAAACACATGAATATACACACACTCACAAATGCACAAAGTAAATGTAAATGGTTTGGTTAAACGAAAAATGAATATGCAAAAAGAAGAAGAAGAGCAAAAACAGAAACGCAAAGCAAGCAACGAAATATTTCGTATGTACATATGTTTTTACCGTTACCCCCAGCAGTTAATAGCGCACCTTGGCTGCTTCTTCTTCTTCTTTCTCGTCATCTTGCTTGGCTGATGTTTTTACTTTTACAATCAATTTTATCATATTGCTGGGCAAAAATGTTTGCATAAATTTCTTTTGTAAATTTCGCTTGCGGCAGACATATGCTAAAAATCATCTACAAAAACAAAAACAACAACAAAATGCAATGTAATGCAAAAACTTTGAAGGCAACAACAACAGCAACAAATAAGAAGAATGTAGGGGGAAAAAAGAAAATATAACTTTAAGCATTTCATGCAATTTTACACTTGAAGAGCAAAAACGCGAGGGGGGAGCAAAGAGCAAAAGACGCTGTGGCTTTGTTTACTTTAAAAAAGGAAAAACAAGCAAATGGAAAAACTTTATGCATTTGTTGTTGTATGTATATGTATGTGTGTGTGTGTGTATTAAATATATTGTTTGTTTTTTTATTGCATGCAAGTTATTTGTGCTGCTGCATTCGATTTGCTGCTAAGAAAAAATTAAATTTAAGTGTAACGATTCATTGACAAATTGACTGACTGCCAATTGAGACCCACCCACCCAGCAAATTGCAACAGACGTGTTGCTGGCTATAAATAGCGCCCCCAAGTAAATCAAGTAAATGTGTTTGCCGCAAATTCAATTGTCTAACGATTTGTCTATTGCAATTGGCAGCGCTTAATTCTGTTTTTTTTTTTTGGCTGCGGCTGCGGCCAGCGCATTTCTATGAAATGTGCAATGGCTGCTAAAATGCTAAATATACATTGCCCAATGCCTTGCAACACTTTTTATATATTTATTTTTATATGTATAAGCGCTGTGGGCTATAAAAAACATACAGCTGCAGTTTGTTGGCTAAGCACCGCTGAAATTTATATTCAGTTTAGTTTGACTGCACAACTCGTGTCCGCGGCACGCAGCCAACGCGGACGCAGCTAAAAAATAACAGAAAAAACGCTTTAAAAAACGCTTAAGTTACGCTGCAAGACAAATAAGTTGGTGTTGAGCTAAGCGCAGCTTCAAAAAGTGCATAGAAACAAAACTCAATAGTGTTGAAATTAAATGAAAATTTTCAATTTTTAGCTATAGCATTACATAATACACGCAGCTGTTGCTTATTGGAATACGCTAGTCACTAAATTAGTTTTAAGTGCAAAGTTTAGGCGCACAATTGACCTTGACCTATTAGACTATAAATAGCGCCCAATCAAATCGAATCGCAGCAGTTGCAATTTGCATGCCCCAAATGTTGTATAAACTAACTAATTTTTGTTGCTTGTTTTAACTATTAACGCTGCTTAGTCCGAGCTCAGCTCGGAGCTGCCTTTGCCGCCGCCGCCGTCGCCCACACAGCTGCAGCTGCTGCAATATGAAACTGAGGAGGCGCCACCAACACAACAAACAACACAGCAGCAACCACAACAACAACAACACACACGCACCAACAGCAGCTTGAGCTCCATTTCAAGCGGCTCAAGCTCTGGCGTTGGCAGCGGCAGCGCCGCTTTGAGTCCCAACAGTTTGGTAGCCTCAAGTGCCTCCAACTTGTCGCTGGATTTGGAGTCAACACGCTCGCCAGCGCATTCGCGTCAAGCCTCTGGCTCGTGTAATTCACTGGACGCAATGCCGACGACGCCGCCGCTGCCGCCGCCGCCAGCGCCAGCAGCACAAAATGAGAACGACATGAATACGCAAAATAAAAACCACAATGCGTACAATCAGCTGCTCAAGCAGTATTCCAATAAGCTGCAGCAACAGCAACAGTCCAACACAAACAGACACAACAATACGGCCAAGCCATTTGCCACAGCCGCGCAGCAGCCACATGTGGCAGCACTAACGGCTACACTTGCTAATCAATTGAAATTTAATTCACATCAGGCAGCCAACGCAGCAGCAGCAGCAGCAGCAACAAACGAAGTTGATAATACGCCGCTTAACATGGCGGATGAGCAATCAGCAGCAGCTATTTATGGCGATGCCGCCGCCGCCGCCGCTGCTTGCGCCATGCCGTGCATGCAGACAAGCTCAATGAGCGCTGGTCAGGATCAGCCCTTTGAGTATGTCACCTTGACCGGAAATGTCATACGCAGTGTGCAGCCGCCGGGTAAGGGCGCCAATGCCAGCTACAAGGTAAGTGCGCCACAGCTCCCGCTCAGCTCAGCTACACTAACTACTGTTTATTGTTCAATGTTTAGTTTTAATGCGCAGCTCATTATTTAAGTCTCTAACTTATGCACTCTTCTCTGCAGGTGAACCAGGGCTATGTGCGTCCATTTGGCGCACAATCTGCGCCCAAGTCGCCGGTGCCAATGGCGTCGTATCCGCCGCAGCAGCAGCAGCAGCAGTCGCCACGTGCAGCTGCTGGCGCCAATGCCTATGCCACCTTGCCACGCAGCAATGTTGGCCAACAAGGTAAGACAGCAGCTGATGCTGAGCTTGAGTCTCTGTCAGATGGTGAATGGGTTTAATGCTCTATCTCTCTCTAACCTACATACATATATATTAAATATATGCGTGTTTAGCTTACGTGATATACAGCCAGTTTACAGTTTAGCGCAGGGCTACTTTCTATATATTTTTTAAACAATTGTGTATATATTTATCTAATAAATTCTGCTTAACTTAATTTCAACAATGCTGCAAGTCAAATATACTAACAAATCTATCTATCATATAATAACTGTGCTGTATATATATATGTGTCTAGGTCGTAATGTACAAAGGTACAATAGCTTCAACAACAAACAACAACAACAACACCATCAACAACAACAACAACAACAACAATATCATCAACAACAAAAGCAACAATATAGAAACTCTTATCCTGCTTATGGTGCAAACAATTATAGCACTCAATCCTACAACAACAACAACAACAATAGCTATAATCGAGGTAAAGCTGCTACGACTTTTGCCACATGCCACATGCAGCAGCAGCAGCAGCAGCAGCAGCAGCTAAGCAGCTACAGCTTTTTAGTCGCGTAGTTTTGTTACTTAACTTAACTTTTGAGTTGTGTTTTGTTGTTGCGCAAATTCAAAACTGGTAACAAGTCATTTCCCTTTTGCTGCGCTAAAACATTTTAAATAAGTTATAATAGGGCCAGTCAGGAAATTAAAATCGACTGGCAGCAATCAATGTACGCTGTGGGTTGAGTGGGTGGTTCGCCAGTTTAACATTTTCAATGCCAAATGCGTTTGCACCCACTGTACGCTTCCGGCACATTGCATGCGCTGAAAGCCAAACCGTAACCGTAACCGATACCAAATGAACGTTGCGTATACGTAATGCTGCGAAACGAAACAATTCATGCACACCAATACAAATACACACACACGCACACACGCACGCACACAATAAATGATATAAAATGTGCCCGATTCGACGTTTGCACCGCTACAATCTCTGCGGTCTGCAGCCGCCCCCTCCCCCCAAATAGGCGGGCACGCCTTCATTTGCTGCGCGTTTCCTTTAGCGTAACTAAGAGCGAAATAAAAGCATAAAAATTGCAGCGAGAAAACTGCGTGTCGACCAAAACACTGACCGCAAGCATTAAGCGCACAAGAAATAAATAAAAGGTCATGGGGAAAAAAAAAACTACGCAGCTGTTTGAAAATGAAACTTAAAGTTTATGCCGATTTTTGTGGCTACAAATATTTAAAAAAAAAATGTAAATTAAAGTAGCAGCTATTAAAAAAATATTTAAGCACTTAAAGCAACAAATTTAGAATTTATCTAGAATTTCTCAAAAATGTTCAAATTAATATAATTATATTAGAAACGTCTTTAATAACAGTGAAGCGAAGAATTCATTTATTTAATTTAAATCGTTAGTAAATATTAAAGCAATTATTAAAAAATATTTAAGCACTTCAAGCAACGATTTAGAAGAACTTCTCAAAAATTTTGAAGTTATTATAATTATTTTAGAAACGTCTTTAATAACAAGGAAGCGAAGAATTCATTGACTTAATCTAAAACGTAATATTTACTATTAAAGCAACTATAAAAAAATATTTAAGCACTTAAAGCAACAAACTTATCAAAATTGCTGTTTAGGACTGTTGAGGAAAAAGAATTTAATGTACATAGCTACTGGTTTAATATATTTATTTTAGAAACGTTTTTAGCAACAGGAAAGTGAAGAACTCATTTATTAATTTAAATAAATGTAATTTAATTTGTTTTAGAATTTTATAGTTACGTGTTTAGATTTGATTTCAAAAGTGAAGTTCAATTTTAAATTTTTATTTACATTAAATTGATATGTAGTTTGGGATATTTTGCTGCTTATTATGTTAAAGTACAAAATACAAAGTTTATTAATTTTGTATTTAAATTTAATATATTAATTTTAATCAAAAAGTATTTGCAGTGTTAGCTTAAAATGATGTAGAATTTTAAAAATATCTTTTCTTTGCTAAATAATTTAGTATTTATTTGATTTTGCTAAATTAATGAAGCTTTCAGCAGTTTACTTTGAGCAGGCGACTTTTAGCAGACACTGTGCTAGAATAAAAACGCAACTACAAGTAGCAGTGAGGCAGGCATTCGGTTTCTTGCCACAAATTTTTTATATATGGGAATACCCAGGCGGGCAGGCGGCGGCATCAATATATAAAATATATATTTATACAAGAACATATATATGTATATATGCCTTGCTGACATATATGTTTACAGCATGCTCATGCTGTGCGTGTGTGTGTGTGTGTGTGTGTGCGTGTTTGTATATCAATTACGAGAGCGGCCACTGTTGTGTGTTGGCTGCTATGGCAACGGAAATGAATTAAGAGCAAATACGCAAGTGGAAGGCAAGGAGTGCAAGGAGTGCAAGGATACGCTGCTTACAATTTATGAGGCAATTCTTTTTGCGCAGTTATGCAATTAAAAATACAATTATTGAATGCCCAGTGCGTCGTTATTCAAATGCATAAATCTTCATTAAGCGCTGGCCACTCAAATCGCAAATCAATCTACACTAATCAAAGCGTGTGAATCACGCAAACAAGCCGCAGAGCAATATTAAGTATACGACTGTGGGTTGAGCCAGGCGGCAAAACAAATGCGCTAACCACTAGGTGTGGGGGTTGAAAAAATACAAAAAAATGTGTTGGCAAACAAATGTTTGTATTACACACATACCAACACGCAGACACACACACACAGACGCACACACGTGCGCGTGCCATGTAAACGAAGTCAGATAAATTACCAAGCATTATTATAGCAAACAGGCTACGCCCCCTCTCTCGACCCAGGCAGACAGCAGAGCGTGTCGAGCATTCATGCATCAAATGCCTCAAATTCTTCAAGTCCTTGCTACTGCTTGTTGAGTTCTACTGATTTATTGCCTGCAATAGTTTTTCTCTCTTTTCTCTTCACTCTCTCTCTGCAGTTTTGGAACTATTTATTAAGCCAACTTACATTTGTTTTCTATGCCTTTTGTTTAAAACATTTCTCTCTCTCTCTCTCTCTCTGTTGATTTTCTTTTAGGTTACCAATATTCCTATTAGTGTAGCTCACACACACGCACACACACAAGCAAATTTTGTTTATGGGATATCAAATTTTTGGACTTAACGTTATTTGTACAATTTCTTAAGCAGTTTATATACAAAATTTGATTTATATTGAAAATAAATAGTGTGACATTTGTTTTTAAATATTTTATTTAAATTTAAACATAAGAAATTATGTTTCGTTGCTTATGCTTAACGCTGCCAAATGCTCACTAAACTAAAAGAATATTAAGCTACTAATTGAAAAATGCAACTTTTGGCTGCTACAAATTTGTGGCAGCGTCAAAGTTTCAGCGCAACTTTTTTTGATATAACAAAGCTACACATTTTTCTTATTGTTTATGTGTGCGTGTGTGCCGTACGTACGTGTGTGTGTTTGCCCTTTTCAATTTCTGCAAAATTACAGCCAATATGAAATTATGCATAATAAAAAGCAATGACTACCTGTCGTCGCCATTTTGGCTCAGACATGGCCATAGCCATAAAAATGGAAGTAAATACGCACACACACACACACACAAATACACACATGCATATATGGGCTGCGTGTCTAGTGTGCGTTTGTCTCCCACTCTTTCGCTCTCTCTGTCTGTTTATTGTTTCGGCTCTGCAAGTGGCTCTGAAAATAAGAAATAAAAGCCACCACATATATTTTTATTTTTTATTTGCGCATTCGGCAATTTTTGTCTGCAGTCTATTTAATAATTTTTTTCGCTGCTTTTATTTGCGCACAAAATATTGCAAGTGATATTTTTGTTTGCGCGTGCAAACTTTAACGCGCATACGCCGCGTTGTCAGCTACATTTTATATTAATTACTTGTTACCAGTTTACACACACACACACACACACATGCAAATTTAAATACGTTTGTTAGACTTTCTCTTAGTTTTGTTGTTGTTTTCGCTCTAATCCGCCGCTTGAAGCCGCCAACGCCGCCGCCGCCGTCGCCGTCGCCGCTTTGTAGTGAGCCAAACCAACTAACAAGCGAATGTATTTTATTTCTTTCTGCTCTTATATTTGCCACCCGCCTCTTGCCCCTAAACTGAATTAAAAAAAACGCTTAACACGCTTAACAATTAAACCCCCAAAATAAAAAACACAAACACCAACGCACTAAAGTCTTGGAGTCGACTGAGGCAGAGGCTGATGCTTGCTTGGAGCCGCAATACGAGGAGGAGTGCTATGAGGAGGACTTGGAAGCGGCCATGGCTGCCAGTCATCGTCCACATGGCAGCAGCTTCTGCTGGCCGCCGCCGCAGGACGACAGCCATGCGGCGCCCACTGCTGCGCCACTGTACATTGCACCGCCGGAGACGCAGCATGTGGTGGTGGCCAATCCAGTGCAGCAGGTGCCGCCGTTGCCGCCGGGCAGCGCTAGCTCCAGGCTAGATCCGCAGCCGGAGCAACGACAGCAGCAGCAGCCGCCGCCGCAGCCGCCTCAATGGCAAAGCTATTCAGCGCCACAGCTGAGCAACGCGCCGCCGCCAGTGGAGCCCGAGTCCAGCTCGGATAGCTACACCTCCACCTCGACCACCACCACCACCACCTCGGAGGAATATCAACGCATGTACGCGGCTCAGCTGCAGGCCTATCAAATGCAGCAGGCCTATGAGCAGTCCGGCTCGGAGCTGGACTACCAGGTGGACTATGCCAGCTCGCAGGATGTGCAGGAGTACGCCTCGGGCAGACGCAGCGCGCAGGAGTGCGTCGACTCGCTCTCGGCGCCATTGAGCACCTACAAGCTCATCGATATGGTAAGAGAAGTGACTCCCAGTCCCGTGCCCCCCACCGTTGCAGCTGCTCCAGCGCAGCCAGCGCGCCATGTGGTGTTCAATGATGAGCCCGAGATCAAGGAGCTGCCGCAGCAGCAGCCGCCACACAGCGAACTGGAAACCATACCCGAGTCATTTGCTGAGCAAGATCCAGAGGCTTTGATCATTGAGCAGCGTTGCCAGATTTTGGAAAGCGAGCGCATGTTTCAGCCCACGCCAGAGATTAATCTCGAAATTGCGCCAGTGCGGCCACGTCCTGCACCCTCTAAGATACCCAATCCCTCGCCCAAGGAGTGGATCAATCCAATGGTCGCAGTGTTCACCACAGCGCCCGAGGTGCCCTTCCATCTGGTCGAGTGTCCTTTTCCCAAGCCCTGCGATGATAATTTTGAAGCCGAAGCCGAAGCGGCAGCTCAAGCTCAAGCCAAAGCCGCTGCCACGCCTCGTCAATCTTTGAAGCCGCAAGAGGCTGCTCCAACACCCGCTCCAGCTCCCATTGCCAACTATGCCACTGAGCTGCTGCGCGAGTCGCCGCCACGTGGCACGCGAATGAGCTTGGCCATGTCCATTGCACCCGAATTTCCCATGAGCTTTGTCCCGCCCGCTAACGAGGGCATACCGCTGCCCGAGGAGACTGTGCCCTATATGCCACCACCCATGGATATGAAACCCTATCTACGCGAAGATTACCGCCCCAAGTCGCCCTTTGTGAGCGCCCTTACCACCGCCCCGGAGCGTCCCTTTGAGGGTCACTTCGATCGCGATGTGCCCATACACATTTGCGATCTGCCCACGCCCACGGAGCATCTCAGCATGATTGATGCACTCTGCACCGCACCCGATCGTGGCTACACGCCACTTAATCCCGAGAATGCCACACAGCGTGTGGATGCGGAGCAGAAGCAAAAGGAACTCAAGAAATATGAATTTCAGGTTTTGGATCATGAGGAGGAGCTGGGCATCAAGCCGGAGCCGCCAGAGAGCGTGGAATACTACAAGACGGACAACAAGCAGCGCAAGTCCTCCGCCTTTGCAGCCATGCAAGCATTCCAGCCCTCGCGTCAGCCGCTGAACTCCGCTCCGAACAGCGTCGCCCAAACGCCGCGTGCTTCAATTGTCTCGCAGACGCAGCCCATGGACGATATGGAGTATCAGAAGTATCAAAAGGGGCATGTGCGCAACCAGAAGCGACTCGATTACTATCACAAAAAGGAAGAGGAACTGCAGCAACAAACTCAGACTCAGTCTCAGTCTCAAACTCAAACGCAGACACAAACCGCAGCACGTAGACAATCCCAAATGGAAACTCAACAGATCCAAGCACAGACACAAACCGCAGCACGTAGACAATCCGAAGCGCAAGCTCAAACTCAGCGTAGACAATCCCAAATGGAAGCTCAACAGACTGAAGAGCGCAGACAATCCCAAGCGCAAGCTCAACAGATCCAAGCACGTAGACAATCCCAAATGGAAACTCAACAAACTGAAGAGCGCAGACAATCCCAAGCACAAGCTCAACAGATCCAAGCACGTAGACAATCCCAAATGGAAACTCAACAAACTGAAGAGCGCAGACAAATCCCAAGCGCAAGCTCAACAGATCCAAGCACGTAGACAATCCCAAATGGAAACTCAACAAACTGAAGAGCGCAGACAATCTCAAGCACAAACTCAACAGATCCAAGCACGTAGACAATCCCAAATGGAAACTCAACAGAGCCAAGCTCAGACACAAGCCCAATCGATCCAAGCACAGACACAAACCGCAGCGCAAACTCAACAGATCCAAGCACAAACACAAACCGCAGCCAAGACACAAAACCTTAACAGCCAGACACAGTGTCGTCAGTTGGAAGAAAAGCAATCCAAAGCGACTTATTTGAGCGCGACTACTGCTACTGCCTCCTCTAACGCCTCTTCCACAGTCCAGTCCACTAGCTATACCAGCCACGCCTCCTCTGTAAATACCAGCAGCCTGAAATGCGATGCACACGAACTGATCGAGGAAATTGCCGATGAGCTCGAGCACTCGGAGGTTCTCTTTCCGCCACCATCCCCGCTTAGCCATCTCAAGGGCAGCAAAGCCGTACAGTCCGGCCTCCACAAAGCGGACACTATACCCAAGTACCAACGCAACTGGACCTCGCTGCCCACACAATCACCCATACGCACGCCCGAGCCACAAGAGTGGCGCGACAATCTGCCCCTAGCCTTTGTGGGCGTGCCAGCGACAGCCCAAGCGCCTGCCCAAGCTGCTGGCGCCGCCCAACCAAATGCGAACACTGTACATAGACCCATAGCCAAGTTGAATGGCGCTCAGGTGTCGGCGCCGACGCAGGTGGTTGTGACGCCCGCGTCGGTGCCCATCATCATTGAGGATCGCTCGGGTCCAGTAACAATGGCTTTTCAATCGTTAGATGCCTACGAGTGCGCCGACCAGGCACAGACGCCCGTGCGTCCATACACGCCCTGCTCCTCGCTGACCAACAAGCCGGCGCCCATCATACCCTTCTACCAAACGGCCGAGAAGCTCTGCTTCGAGGAGTGCTCGGCGACGCATGCGCGCGACTACAACCAAGGCGCCGCCTCGCCGTTCCCAGACCGCGCACGCTCGCCCGCACCCGGACCGCCACCCAATCCGCTGGCGGCCATACGCGCGCCACGCATGAAGGAGCCCGAGACGGCGCTGCTCACTGCCAATCGCCTGCAGACAGGCTCCATAACCACCGGCCAGAGCTATCAGGGACAGCTGCTGGCGCACTCGGAGCAGAGCTCGCAGTCGGCCAGCCAGAGTTATACGCAGCAGCCAGAGCGTGTCAGCGAGCGCCAGCTGGGCAACATGCACATCCAGCAACGCGAGCAATCCTCGCAGCTGCAGCAGCAGCAGCAGGCGCAGTCGCAGAGCCAGACCAAGACACAAGTGGGCAACATGCAGATCGAGCGTCGACGCAAAGTCACTGAGGAGTTTGAGCGCACGCAGAGCGCCAAGACGATCGAGATACGCAGCAGCAGCAGCTCGGCCAAGGCGTCGATACAAAGCCAAAGCCAAATTGCCGCTCAGCAGCAGCAGCAGATGCAGCAGCAGCAATCGGAGGCATCAGAGCGTCGCTTGTCCTATGGCAAGACAGGCTATGTGGCCAATCAGGCGCGTCGCTTGAGTGAGATGGAGCAGGAGATCAGCAGCCTGACCAGCCAGTCGCAGTCGATAAGCGCACGCGCTTCGGGCCTATCCGAAGGCGGCTGCTTTCCCAATCTGCGCTCGCCCACGTTCGACAGCAAGTTTCCGCTGAAGCCCGCATCGCCCAGCGTGGAGATTGCCCAGACCAACAAGCTGCTGGGTCCGCCGCCAGGCTTCGTCCAGCAGCAGCAGCAGCAAAAGTCCGCCTTCTCCAAGGCGGGCGGCTACACGCAGCAGCTGCGCTCAGCGGGCGCCGCTTCATCTTCAGTTGCATCTTCAGTTACATCAGCTACATCTTCATTTGCCACAGCCACAGCAACTAAAGCTTCTTCTGCTATTACTACCACGACTAATAATCAAGCCTGTGCCGCCTATCGGGGCAGCCAGGCCGCCAAGCTGCCGGCTTTCAATAATAATGGCTCGCGTTCAAATGCTTCTCTCGCAGCTACAGCGGCAATTGCAGCAGCTGTCACGCCCACTGCGCCAGCGCCAGCGCCTGCATCGTTTCCGCCCAACTTAGCCGATTTGCAACTAGACTCTAATGTTGATGGTTCCACAGGTGCGGGCGGCAAGGGAGGCGCCTTTGGTGCCACCTCGGCGCCCAAGCGCGGACGCGGCATTCTCAACAAGGCCGCCGGCCCAGGCGTGCGCATCCCACTGTGCAACAGCTGCAATGTGCAGATCAGGTGAAGAGCAATGAAATCCAGCGTAATGTTGTGGCTGCCACATAGCATGTTGTTGTGGCAATCGCTCGCAGTTGTTGTTGTGTTTATCGATAGTATCGATAAAAACACTTATTTGTTACTGTTTAATAATTGTGTTGTTACTTCCGTTAACACATTTTTAAGTCATATTTCAATTAATAATTCTGTTGTATTTAAAATTAACTTACAATTATTTTCGATCGTTTAACCCTTTGCATGCATTTCTTGTAACTGCTTTTAACCCTCGTTGTTGTTATCGTTCATGTTCTTGTTCTTGCTTGCAGCGCCCCTTGCCACGCCCATTAATACGCATGCTAACACAACTTGCAACGCGCCACTTGCCACACCCAAAGCAACTGACACGGAATCCAACGACGCCGACGCCACGGCCATGCTCGCCGAATCCATTGGCAAGATCAACATGGGCGAGCAGACGAGCGCATTTATGCAGGAGGCGGGCAAGATTATATCCAACATGCTGGAGGCGCGTCTGGCGGGCAGTGCCACGCCCTCGCATGCCGGCAGCAGCTTGAGCCTGCGCAGCAACAGCAGCTCCAATCTAACCAAGAGTCCAATGATTGTGCGCAAGCGTCTGGATCTGGATGACTTTAAGCACATTGATCCCACACAGCCAGCGGCGTTGCAAACTGTTGTGGCAGTGCCTGCAACTGCTGCTGCTGAAGTGTCCAAGCCACAGCTGGCGCAGCCGCAAGTGGCGCGTGTGGAGCAAACGCTGCAGGCGGAGCTGCCGGCTCAGCATCCTATGAGCAAAATATTGGACATTTGTGATAGTGGCAAGCAGCCGCAGCAGGCGCCAGAGCCTGTGGCATTTAGAAACAATCTGCGACGCAATACGGGCGCCACTCACGCCGCCGATCGTCGCTCCTACATAGAGCCCAAACCAGCAAGTGTCCCGCCCAGCAATAGCAATGGGCAGAGCATTGGCCAGGGCGGCGTCACTGCGCCCACATTTAGTGTGAGCGTCAAGGCATTGGGTGGCCAGCAGGGTCCCATGTCCGAGGAGAACGAAAAGGCCGTAAGTCAGTTGCTGCAGGATGGCAAGCGTCCGATTTGCTGTCAGTGCAGCAAGGAGATTACCTCGTAAGTAGCGCCTGCGCATGTTTGTTGCCACGCCCACAGCCCCAGCCACGCCTTTTCAGCTGCAACATGCACTTATCTCTGCTATTTAAATGCCATTGCAGAGGTCCGTTCATCACCGCTTTGGGTCGCATCTGGTGTCCCGATCACTTCATTTGCGTAAACGGCAACTGCCGTCGTCCATTGCAGGACATTGGCTTTGTTGAGGAGAAGGGCGATCTCTACTGCGAGTACTGCTTTGAGAAGTTTCTGGCGCCCACCTGCAGCAAGTGCGCTGGCAAAATTAAGGTAACACCTTTTATTAATAGCTTGACAACATTTATTTATATAATTAATTCTAGGGCGATTGCTTGAATGCCATTGGTAAGCATTTCCATCCCGAGTGCTTCACCTGCGGCCAGTGCGGCAAAGTGTTTGGAAACACGCCCTTCTTCCTAGAGGATGGCAACGCCTACTGCGAGGCCGATTGGAACGAGCTCTTCACCACCAAATGCTTTGCATGCGGCTTCCCCGTCGAGGCTGGCGACCGCTGGGTCGAGGCGCTCAACCACAACTATCATAGTCAATGCTTCAACTGCACTGTAAGTCGATCCGGAAACTTTAATTGAATTTTGGGCTTACCTTTGATTTACTTTCAGTACTGCAAACAAAACCTGGAGGGTCAAAGCTTTTACAACAAGGGCGGTCGTCCCTTCTGCAAGAATCATGCGCGTTAACTGATCGTACAGTTCCAATTAGGCCGCGACATTTGACTTCAGGGATCACGCACACGCACACCACCTACAACAGCAACAGCAACAGCAACCAGCAACTCTTAACTACAACTTTAATTCAGCAAACAATTATTGCAGTTTTAATTATTATTATTTTTGTTTTTCAATTCGTACGCATACACACACAAATGTTATCCTAATTTTAAAACGACACGAAATCGAATTAGCTAGCAAAACGCACACGCATCCACATCAAAGCAGAATTATCGACCGCAAAACATATATTTATATTATTTAATGATCATACTATATAATCGAACTATTATTATCATTATTATTATTATTATTTTGTTCAATTAAGCAAGCGACGTATTACTGTTGATCAAACAATTAGCAAACCGCGCGAAGAGATTTCATTGATTCAATTCGGAAACGCCAGCCACGCGCTTGATCAGCAGTTAAGAACAGAAAAAAAAACAAACAGCAAACGCTTTAATCAATCTTTGCGATTTTCAATCATGCAGCTACAAATTTAATTTAAATGTTACTTTTAAATTATATGTTGTAAACTTAACCCACGATAAACATTTATAATTGATTGTACAACTGCAGCAAATCAGCAGACAAATAAATTTCGAAATCTTTTTCGCGTTTAAAAGTTTGTTTTTCATTTTATTTGTGCAAGCAGCAGAAGTTTGCGCTGCAAAGTAGGCAACGGTTTTTATTGCAGTAGCTTCCTCGTATGGTGACGAAAACAAGCTATAACTCGGTCATATCCTGCCAAAGTGTCCTTAATTTTGGTTTGTAATGCTCACAGGAGAAAACTCTATCGATCTGCATTCAAGGATTATAGGATTCTAATATTACGAAATTCAGTCCAAGGCGCTTGAAAAATTGTGCAAAAACACAAAATCCTTGTTTTCTCCGAAACTACTAGCAGGATATTGATGTCCTTTGGTCAACTGATAGTCCTTTTGAAACAGCATCGATTGGCATTAGTTTCGTACTGTTCCTGCAAAGGACTCGGGAGTTATAGCTATTTTTCTGTACACGAAAAAATGCCAATATCTCGGCTCCTGTAAGGACTTTCGTCCTTTGAGTCATATATTCTGCAAGGTATCTATGAGCGCTACTTATATGCCAAAGGACATCGCTGAAGTCCTTGTAGTTTCGTAGAAAAACAGGATTTTGTGTTTTTTAGCCAATATTTGTGACTATCCCCCTGTAAATTTTTTCCAACATATTTTTTTCACAAATTCAGATATTTTGAAATGCAGATCGATAGATTAGACGCCCAGTTGCACAAAAAGGCATGTCCTTTTTTGATTGAAAGGATAATTACGGAGCTGTAGCTTATACAAAAAACTGCTGCCTTGCATGTTCATTTTACGTAGCTGTCAGCTTTTGGCTGTGTGCGCACTGCTGTTGACAGCGCCAAAGTATGCAACAGAATTTCTCGCACGCACGCATACACACACATGCACGCATCATTTGCAGAGCGCAAACAGCCCACAATTTCATGCTCAAGCGATTTTTGTTGTTTTCATTTTTGGGGAAAATATATTTTGTAGGCTCGCCGTATTATTTTCATTGTCGACTAACAACGAATAAGGTGTCAATTTGCTTGTGTGTGTGTGTGTGTGTGTGCGTGAGTGTGTATGCTGGGGTGTTAATCGCTGGACCACTTACTACGCAGTGGCTGTCGAGCCATACAAATTTACGGTAGATTAAGCAGCTTACACGTAGTCCTGCCACACCCAATGGGTGGGTCCTTTCGCTGCTGCTGAAAGTAAAAACCCATTTGCGGTTGCTGTGGGGGCAGAGAAATAACTTGCGCAGTTGTTTTCATTTTTTAGTTTATTTAGCCTTGCACATTACACAAAGGACTTTAAGTTAGTTTTAACTATAGCTACATATACTATATATATATATTTATTTTGTTTGTATTGTACTTATGCACGATCTGTATCAGTATCAGTATCAGTATCTTTCTTTTTTATTGATAACACACACGCAGCTGGTGCAGCTAAAAATGTTTAATTGTAATTATTGGTAATTATTATAATTATTAATTGTTTTTTTTTATGCAATTTTCTTGTGTTTTTTTTTTATCATTCAATTACTTTTAACTATTCTTGTTTGAAACGCATTCAGAAAACATGTTCGGTATTCGAAATTGAATTCGAAAATGCGCGCAAAAATTTGTCACCGTTAGCGTTCCGTTGCGAATTTACAATAAGGTTGCCTATATAAGTATGTGAGGGGGGGTAGGGAAGGGAAGGGAAGGGAGGTAGCACACTTTGCTAGAAATGCACGCAAAAGTTCGTTTTATATACAACATTGTTTTGTTTGCTTGCTATAATTAGTTTGCATTATTTAGTTGCTTTGTTTTTTTTTTTGGTGGGAAATTGAAAATCCCATTTTTGGAATAACTTAATACTTTGACATGTGTGTGTGTGTGTGTGTGTGTGTGTAATTTGTTTATAGCTACATAATGCTTACAAAAATAAATTCAACACATTCAAGTACAACAAACATACATATATATACTATATGCATATGTATAGATCTTAGCATAAAGTACATTACATAGATACAAAGTACATACAATGTAGGAGCAAAGTGCTAGTTTTAGTTGCGTGTATCGTACAAATAAATACCTTTGGGTTAACGAGTGTTTAATAGTAACAAAAAATAAAGTAAATGTAGTGCGAGAGCAACGTGCGGCAGCTCGAATAGACTTTTAACAAGAATTTACAAACTGTGAGCGACCGCCGCAGTGTACTCCATGCAATTATTACAGATGCGCCAATATATCGATCTGATCGAGTGCACTGGCCTGCGTAGTTGTAGACCTGCTATTGTTGTTGTTGTTGCTATTCGCTTGCGAAATGGTTACAATGGTAACCAGGTCCTTGGCCTTGCTTGTGCCTGTTGCTGCTGCTGTTGTTGTTGGACTGTTCTCTTGGCTTTGGCTTTGACTGCGATTTCTCGACTCGATTTCGACAATGGCCGAGGTAAGCAATGTGTTCGATGACTGCAGCACTGCGCTGTAGTCGGGTAATTGCTCCACTGTCGGCTCCGGCAGATCCTCATTGGCCAGCAAACGTCCTGACGGCGCCGTCTCTATGGTGCGCTCGCTTAAAGTTAGCGAAGCGGGCGTTGCATTTCTCGAGCGATAACTGGGCGGCAGGCTATACTCGGAGCCGCCCATGCTGCTGCTTATGGTGCCACCTGCTCCACCGCCAGCAGCAGCGCTGCTCATGCCTTGCCGCAGCGTAGTCAAAGGCGCTCTGCAATGATAGAGAGTGAAAGAGTCTGTGAGTTATTTGTGTTGCAACCAAAGTCAAATTTGCCTGGATAACAATCTATTTAGGTAACTGTAGCTTGCAGCTTTGTCAATTTAAATAACAAAAGCAACGCCCACACACAAAATCTAAATCTAACAAAATTCACACCCAAAGTGCACAACAGGCAACAAATTCATATAATGGAGACCCGCAAAATTTGCATCCAAAAATTGTATAAAGCAATTTTGTGTGTATGTAAAATTGCATTTAATTGTTGCCGACAGTGTTGTCGTTGCTGCTGCTGCTTGTCCTGTAGTGTCGCAGGAAACAGGATAATGCAAGACAAGTCGGCTGGCCTAAAGCCTCCTGTGTGTGTGTGTGTGTGTGTGCAAGGATATGCTGCCTTGCGTGTTATCTTTGCACACTCCTTGCGCCTTTTGTTTGTTTAATTGACTTCGGCAAAGGCAGTCCGAGTGCTCCTAATCCTGGCTCTGGCCTTAGTCAGCTCTGCCTGCCTGTCGCAGATTGCCTTTTAAAATGGCGCCTGCTTGTTATGCAACAGCAGCAACGCTTCAAATGTGTGCGTGTGCGTGTGTGTGTGTAAATATTTCACAGCATTCTTTGTTAGTTCTCGCTTGCTTCATTTGAATATGCGAGCACGCACATGAGCCTCACACTTAAAGCCTGCCAAAAACAAAACTCTGCCTAAAAACTTGCCTCTGATTTCACACACACACACGCACGCACACACACACTTGCACATACTTTGGCCAAGTTTCTTTGCTTTTGACATACTTGACAGTCTCACATGTAAGCAAGGTAAACTGGCTAAAGATTCGCTCAGTCAATGTTAAATCAGTTTTACAACAATTTGCATAGCACAGTGAAGCGTCGAGCTAACACTTTAAATACAGTTCAAAATTCAAGCCGAATTGAGCTTTTAATAATTAAATACGCTTTAAAGTGTTTGTGATTTAGCAATTGAATGAAATTCTGTGGAGCATTTAAATGTTGCTGTTTATATTTTAAAATATTTTAAGCTCATTTAAATGAATTTAATTACTTTTGATAAATAATCGTAATGCTCAGCTAATTTATTTTCAATTACACATGATTTTATATTGTAGTTATTAATTACAAACAATTGATTAATAGTTATTAGTTTTTATTTGTGCGAATTATTTGAATTACTCAAACATAATTGTAAATATTTGAAATAATTGACAAAATTTTAAATTATTTGAATATTTTTTATTGAAGATTATTTTTAATTTTTTCAATTGGCTAGAATTTATTGAAAGCTTAATTGATTAATAATGAGAGTTATTATTTGAACTTTTTTGTTTTTATGGAAATTATCTGAATTGAAATTTACATAATTGTAAATATTTGATTTAATTGACAAAAGTTTTAAATTATTTGAATATTCCATAAAAGATTATTTTTAATTATTTCAATTGACTTAAATTTGTTTAAAATTTAATTAATTAGTAATCAGAGTTATTATTAGAATTCTTATTTCGTAACTTCTCAAAAACAATTGTCAATATTCTAAATTTATTTTCAATTATTTCAATTGGCTTGAATTAATTGCAAGTCTAATAATTGGCATAATTATATCTCTTTTTTAATATTTTCAATTTTAAATAATTATTTTGGAATTAAACAATTGTCATACGGTTTGTATTTAAATTGTAATTCAGTCTTAATCTTTTCAATTAAATATATGCTGCTTAAAATTGTTGCATTAATAATTCATCGCTTTGTATTTAAACAGCTTCTATAAATATTAAATTGCATTTGCTCGAAGCTTTCACTGTGCTCTAATTATTGCTAAATTTGTTGCCTTGCAATTCTTGTGTGCAGCATTTTCCATTTCCTTGGCATTTTCAATTGTTTTTCGTCGTCACACTGGGCTGACTAAGCCTTTGCATATGTGTCTGTGTGTGTGTGTCTGTGGCTGTCATAAATATTTAAGTGTGTGCGGCCTTGTTTTGTCATTACAGGCAAATTAATATGACACAAATTTGCATTTGTCTCTGGCAAATGCGTAAACAAACAACTGGGAGAGACTGTGCTGTTGGTTATTATCTCGGTAATGGGCGCTGGAGTCAATTTAAGTAATAAAAAGTAAACTTTGCTAATTAGCAGTCATTAGGCGATCAAAGCGGCAATTAAACTGCCGGCAGGACTTGTTATCCTGGCGCCGCGTTGTCGCAACTGTTTAGGCTCAAGCAACTGTAGTTTTAATCAATTAGATTAGCAAAAAATCATTTGTTTGAGCGACAGTTAAAGTTTAAGTTAAAGTTTTTGTTTAACAAATGTCGCAAAACTTTTGTGCAACCGCCAAAACCAAAAACCCCAAGCGATGTGTCAATGTTAACACCCCAAACCCCCAGCCCCAAAACCAACTAAAAAAAAAAGCAGCCGCCGCACAAAGCTAAACCGCCAAAGTAGCAGCAGCAGCAGCCGCTGATGCTGCAAACCCAAAGCCGCCCTCATCTAATGGCCAAAGCCCCCACCCCACAGTTGGTTGTAAACATTTTGTGGTTGCAGCAGCAAACTTTGTAAATAATTCACAAGGGTTGCAACACTGTGCGGTGGGTGGGTGGCTGGTGTGGGTTCGAGCACTTACCTCAATAAACTGCCGGCATGAGATCGATACGTGGGCGGCGGCGAATTGCCACGCACTACGCCGTTCTGACGATCGCGGTCCAGCAGCAAAAGTCTGCAAATAAATTTAAAGCATAGACAAAGTTTAAATCGGAGTGAAACACACGCGCATAAAATATATATTTTTTTTGCTAGTGCATAATTACATAATGCAATTAATTGCGCAAGGACATGCGAGCGGATGTGGTTAGCCGAGCATGTCCGCAGTTGTCCCTGCGCACGAGGCGAACAAGCAAATTTATGCGTCATACCTCAAGCGATATTCCTGCATGCTCGCTTGGTAGGAGGGCGGCGGGGGGCGATGCTGAAACTCCGGATACAGCAGTCCATGGGGTGCGCCACCGCCGCGAGTGCAAGGACGCCGTCCACAGCGCCCCAGGTCAACGCTAGTGCCGAGTCCGAGGCAGCTTTGCCCACCGGGCGCTGTCATGCGCCAAGCGGCGCCACTAACAGTCACCAGCACTACACCAACACCTATGAGGGAGAGAGAGAGAGAGAGTGGGAGTGAGATAAAAGTTGAACGTAGCAATATTTAATAACTTTTATAATAAAACTTTTATAATTAAAAGCAACTATGCTATTGAATTTTAGTTGATTTGTATAAAAATTTGGTAGATACTTTGGCATTTACTAACAATTTTAACCATTAAAAAATTGTAAAGTCAAAATAAAGCGTTGAAAGTGGGCGTGGCTTAAGTGTAACTAGCATAACATTTGTGTTTCTAACAATTAATGTCATTGAAATAAATAAAATACTTGTGAGCTAAAAAAATAAATAAAAATCAAACATTATGCTGCCTGCGATTGAAGCTAACAAAAGTTGATTTATGTCTATAGCTTGTCAAATTTAAAAACAAAAATTTAATTTTTATATTATTTTAAATTTAATACTAAATATATTTTTAATTCCGTTTCTTTTGCTGTTGACATTAAAATCAAACAGATTAAATTTATTTATGCTGCCTGCGATTGAGGATAACTAAACTTCATTTATGGCTATAGCTTATATATAGCTTATCAAATTTAATAACTAAAACATTATTTTTATATACTAAATATACTATACTAAATATTTTTTGTAATCAGTTTTTTTGTTTTGCTGTTGACTTTAGATAAATAAATAAGTAAAAATCAAAGTGATTAAATTTATTTATATGAGCAACGATTGAGGCTAACAAAAGTTGTTTTATGTAATAAAATTATATCATAATATATATGAAATATATATGCATTTTATTTTGCACAAAAATCTATAAATAAAAGTCTTTGTGTTATGACTAAAGTTCATAAAAAATATTCAAATCAGTGCGAGCTTTAAAATAAGAAACGTTGATAAATGTTATGCAACAAATAAAAAATATCTTGGCAGTTATTTGTTTGCTATTTAACAAAACTTGTCTTGTTAATCTAACAAATCGTTTAAGCTACGCTATTTAATTTTGCCTGCTGCACTTATAAAAATTCAAAGCTCATTTTTGTATAATTTATTTTTGTGAAATGCCCATTCGAAGTAGAGTCGAGAGTAAAATGTTTGTGCTCAATTATTTGGCATTGTGATTGCGGCGCTGCAAAATTTAATTAGACGTCAAACGGTTGCGCGTGGGCGTGTCATGCAATTACCCCAGCCCACCACTTAAAGCTCAAGCGTTTCGTTGCAAGAAGCAGCAGAAGGAAATGCGAGGCAGCCTGCGTCGCTTTCACTTTCACTGCAAAGAGTCGAATGAACTGCGGGGGGGTCTGGTCGATCGTTGAGGGGCTTTTCTTTCGACAACTGACAGCTGCAGCAGCAGCAGCAGCAGCAACAATAACAACAAATTAAGGCAGTGGCACTGGAGCGTGTCATCAACGGCAGCCCAGCGGGTTGCTTGGCCTTAGGTGAAGCTTCGGGTTGGGGCACAATTTTATTAGCGAAATTGTCGCTCATTTTCATGAGCAATTTGCGCTCAAGTCTTGCAAGAAAAATAAAGCGCAAGGCTTTGTAATTTGTGCGTTTTGTTATGACGACCGAGCCACACATAAGTTCGAGCCATAGACTTTAGACTGCGGTCAGGCCACAGAGTGTCGAGTGTCGCGCTTTGCCTTGATTGTCATTAAATTATGTAAAATGCTCTCAATGTGTGTATGTGTGTGTGTGTGTGTTACACTCGCAATTTATTATGCATGCGTATTTTTATTTTCGTGGGTAATTGCTGCTGTGAAAACTGGAAACTCAAAAACTGAAAATGGCGCAATGTCACGCTTCGAAGTAGCGAACGGCAATTGATTAAAGCCTCGCACACACACACACACAGTCATATGTGTGTGTGTGTGTGTGCATACATAATGCAGAGCAACCTGAGCAGACCCTGAGGCACGGAGTCAACGTCTCAGCTTGGCGCCAACCGCGACTTGTGCCACACCACACCTCACCACCCACCCCCCGTTTCGACTTACTGCAAGTTCACATTTTGATTACGTGATGTCGACTCTGCGCACTGAACTTTTGTGCAGAAAGCGAATATGATTATGAATTACTCATGCTCATAAGCGAGCTGGAGCAGCAGCGAGCAACGTTCACCAATTAGCTAAAAAATACGCTTAGCATAACTTTTAATATTAAAGCGTATTAAGTTGCAGCAATTAAAGTGCTTAGCACACGCTAATCGAACTAAAGTTCAGCAAAAATAAATAATAAAAAAAATAACATAAATTGATATTAAAAATTATACAAAATTTAGCATTGCTTTTGATTATAAAAAATATTTATATATTTTTTCTGTGTTTGTTTATACATTTAAAAGCATAACAATGCGACTGCTGCTTATATTTTGTAGCTGATTTTAAATATATATTAGCATATTATTTTTAATATAAAACAATATACGCTAAAAATAAAATGCATGGAAATTTAGCATAAATCGCACCCAAAATATATTAAAGCAATAAATTAAATGCAATAATTTGTATTTATTTATTGTCTACTGTGCATAGTTGACATTAAATTAAAAAACTAAAAATACGCTACTTTTTTATTGAATTGCTATAATTTTAATACTAAAAAATAAAAATCAGCTACTTTTTTGTTGAACTGCTATAAATTTAATACTTTCTATGCTATTTTCAGTTCTATAGATTGTTAAATGCAACAAATTTAAGGCTTAAAGTCATAAATATTTAAGTGAGCATCAAATGCTAAAAATCTTAATAGATTTTAATGCTGATTTACTATAAATTTAGCTGGGTAATTAATGCTGAAATACTTTGAAATTTAATAAATTTAATAAATACTTTGAAATTTAATAAATTTAATACATTTCAAAGTTATACAGCATTAACTACCAAGCTATATTTATAGTATATATTTTATAGTGATATAGCATTTAAGCTACAATATAAAATAAATTTAGTTAAGCATTTAATTTAAAATTAGAATTTTATGCACTTAGTGCTAACATAAATGCAACGAAACTTTTTTTATTTATTTATTTATAATAATAATTTTGCTGTTTGACTTAATAAATAGAAGTTGAATTTATTTATTAATCTTGTGCTAGTTTCTGGTCGAGCTCTCAGGCATTAATGCAATGAAACTTGAAAATTGCTTTGAGCTCTACAGATTTGTTTATGTTAGTTAAATCAATTTTAAGCTCAAAGCATTTAAATGTTGTAATATTTGCTTGAACTTAACTTAACTATCTACAAAATAAAATTCTTAAACTTTTGCATTGCTTTCTATTTAAGCGCACAGCCCTTAACATTTGTTTGTAGCTCTTTTGTCTTTTTCAACTGATAATAATATTTATGGGCCCCAGCTACGCTCTAAGTAACTCTTGATAAAGCCTGTAACCGGAACTAAACGATCTGCCAATATTGACACATTTTGTAGCTTTTATTGTTGTAGTTACGAATTTGTTTGTTCTATGAAACTGGGTCACTCACTCAGTCGAGCCCTAAACAAAGCCACAAAAAAAAACAAGAAATTGTAATTGTGTTTGAGCGGCAAACGACATAACAACAATCAAAACATTCATACATGTAACAACAACAACAAATGTAATAGCTACAACATTTTCACATTAAATGGCAACAAATTGAGGCGACGAGTTGTGTAAACAACGTGAAAAGACGTCACTTTGTATGCCAATTTTAATGGCGAGCCCATAGCCCGGGCTCTCGTTTTGGCTTACGTAATCTATTAAAAGTTACTCTCTATCGATATCGTAATTGTTATTGCTTTACTCTGCTCTGTTTGTATAGCTTACCAATCATTAGCAGCGCAGCTGTTAGATGCGAGTTCGGTGGTCCGGCCAGTCCAGTGGCGCCCAAGGCAGCACCACCCAAGGCGCAAGCGACGCCGCCCAGCGCGACGACAGCAATGAGCGCGCGCAGCGGCGGCCCAGCGAACCACTGACCGCAGCAGCCTTTGCCGGAACGCTCCGAGGGAGATCTGCAATAAAAAGCCTTTGTTAGAAAATTGTTTACTATAGAGAAAGAGTCGTGGAAATTCCACACGCATAAGCGCAGGTGGGCAAAAGGACGAGCACAGGACACACACTTGCCAGGACTAACAGGCAGCTGTTTTGTTTGCTGGCGCGTGCAAATTGGCAAAGGCAGCGCAGCCCTGGCAGAACAGGGCGACTGTTTGTGTTGTGTTTGCAACGATTGTTGTAATTTTTTGATTTATGAGCTGAAAGACCAAAAATTTGCGCACCAAACACAATAAAACGAAGCAGACGATGACGCTGGCCAATGGCACGGGCACGGGCACGGGCATGACAACAATGGAGCAGCAGCTGAGGAAACTCTGTAGCTGTAGCTGTAGCTGGATTTAAGTTTGAGTTCTGGGTTTGGGTTTGGGTTTGGTCGAGCTGCAAACAACGTAGAAAATTTTGCGCATTTGCCAGCCAAAAGTACAAACAACACAAAAAGCAGCAAAGGACAATTTATGCGACGCAGACGCTGCAGTGAAAACAGTACGACAATATCAAAGGCGACATGCGCACAGTGGGACAAAAGGTCGAGCAAAGCGTAGCAAATTTTTCAAATGAAAGAAATTTTAGGCAGAATTTGCTTTACAAGTAAAAGAATGCGAGAATTTACTTTATAACTAAAAGAATAAAATGTTAAGACAAATAATAGGCTCAGAAAAATACATAAAATACTATTGTAACTAACATAAAAAAATATAATATTCTTAAAAAAAAATTTTTAGTTCAAATTCAAATGTTTCTGCAAGCCTTTCTTTTATTTTTCACTTTAATTTTTATTCTAAAAATGTAATAACTAAAGCAAGGCTTAGAAAATTTAATTAAAAAGGAACACGATCTACTTGTCGCTTTAATCAGACAAATATTAATATTAGTATTAACTCAAACTGGTAATTTATAATAAAGCTGACTTGTTTCAGAATTTTCATTATTATAGAAATATTTCTTTAATTTAAGAAATTTTAATGTTATAATGTTTGATTGCGCTTCAATAAGTTTTTGAAAATCACATTGATTTTTTATATTGCATATTCAAGCTTATAGAATTTTCTATAGCTTTTAAATTCTATAAATTTGTTTGCATATTTTGATTGTTTTGCACCACTGTCGCCTATGACGATGTGTGTGCGTAAATTCATTAGAACGCAGCTACAGATACAGATACAGATACAGAGAGTAGAGATACAAATACAGATGGCAAAGCAGCTACAAATACGAGTTCGCTTAAGGACACGGACATTTGCTGAAATGCTCGTATTACGTGCATAAAAACCCAAAGAGCCAAACGCGTGGAAATTTATGTTTAATAATTTGATGTTGTTCGACCCCCCAAAGGATTTTTACGACATCACATTAAATGCTACAATGTTGTATCTGCTGCTGTCGCTGCCTCTGCCGCTGCCTGAGGTTGCGCTCTGTCACCAAAATTGGCCTCTCACTCCCCTCTGAGCGGCTGCTTGCCGCTTCATGTGGCATGTGTAGAGTTCACGCTGCTTACGCGTGCACCTTTCATCAGCTGCCATGTCATGTCATGATAAATATGATCCTGTTAGCAACGCTAAAGCAAAAACTTCCAACGGAAATGAGCATGCAAAATGAGAGCTCAGCGCTCAGCAGGTAGTTAATGTATTTAATTTAAGCAGCAACAACAACTACAAACAAACAAAAACTGCTTAATTTACACTAAAAATTCTTTTTAATGAATAAGCCAAAAGGGAGCGTGCGGAGCATTAAATTCGCTTTTGGTTTAAAGCATTTCGAACAATTTGTCAGTGCACAGTGCCTCAAAATATTACTGCTAGCTGAGTTATTGAGCATTCGTAATTGTTTAATATAGAGCTTTGGCTTAATTACTATCTCTAGCAGCCAAAGCAAATTGATGGCCAGTGTTAGTGCTTTGGCTTTTTACGAGCGAGTATTAAACTGAGACGCAGTCTCTGAGGTTGTTATGGAAATTAAGAGGAAAGATGCCATTGTAGTTGTTGTTGTAAATCTTTTTTTTGTAGTTGTTGTTGGTGTATATATTGGTCCTGTATTTGTTATATATCTTGTTGTAGTCGTCGTTGTTGTTGTACAATTTGCTGCTCTTCTATTTGTAGTTGTAGTCATCGTCGTATTCTTTGTTGTTGGGTTATATATTATTGTTGTTGGTGTATAAAATGTTGTAGTTGTACATATTTTTCTATTAAATATTGTTGTTGGTGTATACAGAGTTCTTGTTTTTCTTGCAGCAGTCGTCGTATTCTTAGTTATTGGTATATACATATATTGTTGTTGTAGTCGTAATATTCTTTATTGTTGTAGTCGTTGTCGTTGTTGTAGTGCTTGTTGTAGTTCCGTGTATATGTGTATATGGCTGCTTGTTGGTGTATATTGTTGCTTTAGTTATTGTTGTTGTTGGGTTACATATTATTGTTGTTGTTGGTGTATATAATGTTGTAGTAGTTTCTATTTTTCTTGTAAATATTGGTGTATATAGCTTTCCTCTATTTCTTGTCGTAGCCGTTGTATTCTTTGTTGTTGGTGTATAGTATATTGTTGTAGTTGCTACTGTTGTAGTTAGTGTCGTAAAAGTTGTTGTTGGTGTATATATTGTTCTTTTATTTGTTGTTGTAGTTTCGTGTCTGTGGCTATTTGTTGGTGTATATATTGGTGCCTTAGTTATTGTTGTTGTTGAGTTATATATTGTTGTTGGTGTATATAATAATATATTAGTTAATGAACTACATTAACTATTATTTATCTTGTAAATATTGTTGTTGGTGTATATATTTTTCTTGTATTTGTTGCTGTAGTCGTCGTATTCTTAGTCGTTGTTGTAGTCGTCGTCGTTGTTGTAGTGCTTGTTGTTGTAAATATTGTTGTAGCTGCCGTTGGTCGGGCTGTTGGGTTATATATTGTTGTTTAGTAGTTGCTGTAACTATTTTTCTTGTAAATAGTGTTCTTGGTGTATATAGTGTTTTTTAATTTGTTGCTGTAGTAGTCATATTCCTAGTTGTTGGTGTATATATTGCAATATTTGCTGTTGTTGTAGGAAGTGTTGTTATAAAAGTTGTTGCAGGTGTATATAGTCTTGTCTTGTCGTTGTTGTTGTAGTTGCCGTGTCTGCGGCTGTTGGTGTATATATTGTTGTTTAATTTATTGTTGGTGTATATAATGTTATTGTATTTGTTGTTGTAGTCGTCGTCGTATTCTTAGCTGTTGGTGTTGTAGCTGTGTATCCAACATTGTTGTAATTGTTGTTGTTGCTGGCGAGCTGGCGAGGCAGGATGCGCCGCCGTATGAAAATTTAATCAATCTTTTTCAAAAGTGCTTATCGTAATGAAGTTAACGACAACAGCAGCAGCAGTAGCAGCAGCAGCAGCAGCGACGTCGGCAGCAGCAGTAAAAACAACAAGTTTGTCAATGGCTTTTGTTGTTGGTTGGGTAACTATGAAATTGCTTAATCAATTGAAAATTGTGCACTCGCTTGTAAATGTCACACTGACAGCTGCAAAAATTGTAGGCGCCAGCGGAGCGAAAAGCGTGCGAGGGGGTGGGGGCGCATTTAAATGAAAACTGCTCTGCGGCTGTTTAAAAATGGAAAGTTCGCTAGGCATGGAAAATAATAAAAAAAAAAACCGTGTCAATGTTGGCAAATTACAAATTATAAATGATCAAGTGCAATTAATAAATTTAAAATTATAATTAAAACTGCAGTCAGGCTGTTCAACTTAATGTTGGCTGTTTGCACAATTGAGCGACTGACGAACTGACAGACAGACAGACGCTCAGCACTGCCCCTGAACTACATTTAGTAGTTAAACTGACACACACACACACACACAATAGACAAGTTGCTGTTTATAACTAAAGCTATAAGCGCAACTAATGCGCATTAAAGTTGCTTACACAACGCGGCGCTGCGCTGCGCTTCGCTCTCTCGCTCTCTCGCTTAACAATTAAAAGCTGAGCTTAAAACTAAAATCAATCATTTTTCGGTTTGGCTGTTGCCAGCTCAGCTCAGCATGTGGCATGTGGCATGCCCCCCCAACGCAGCTTGCAGCTCGCCAAAAATTGTTCTACTTGCGGCATACGCAGCAAGCGGTCGCTGCGCTGCTTACATCAAAGCAAAGCAGCTGGAAATTCTATAGATTTATGGAAAATATTTCAAAGATAAATCAAAGGGGCTGCTGCCCCTGTGTGTGTGTGTGTGTTCGTTGCTGTTAATTACGAAAGTCTTTTGTTGTCAGTGTGCTTGGGAGTTGCGCATAATTAACAAGTCTGAAAAGCAAAAGTGCAAAAGAAAGATTGAAATAGAGACTGTCTGGCTGTCCGTCTGTCTGTCTGACTGCAGTTGGTAAAGGTGCAAAACAAAAAAACTAATTAAATAACGAAGCCAGCTGTATATTTTTTGCTTTACGCTGAAAGCGAATTTTGTATTAAATAAATGCACTTAAATAAATTTATGTATTATTTTTAGTTCGCATTTTGCTTTCACCTCATTACGCGCCGCTTGCGTAATTAAATTATTGAGAGCTAAAAATGAGGCAATAGTTTAATATATTTTACTTAAGTTTAAACAAAAATTCAAGCCCAAAATTCAGTTCAAGTTGGCTTAGTTCGTTGGCTTTTATTTAAACTAAAATGTGCTGAGCCAAAAAGCCATTTGCAACTTTCAATCAAAGCTGTCCGCCTAACAAAATAAGCCACAAAAAAATAAAAACCCAATATAGGCAGCAAAACAAGCTAAAGCGAATGAGAGAGTGAGGGGGGGGAAGTGGGTTTGGCATAATTACAGAGCAAGGCACAAGCTTTTCAACTTTACCGCAGCAGTTCTGATTTGTAATTGAGTTTGTTATGCTTGCTTTTTTTGTTATTAAACAAAGCTAAATTAAAACAAAATCAAGCGTAACATATCTTGCATTAATTTCTAGCATTTTTTTTGACATGTTCTATTAAATTTCATGACACGGCGACAGTTTGAGCAACTTCAAAGGCAACAGCAACTAACAAAAAGGCCAAAGCCTCATCATGCTCAAACATGTCTGCATTGTAAGTAAGCCCCCCCTCCCCCCAGCACCTTTTTGTGTACAGATACTGAGGCGCGCACCTACTTAAATACACGCAGATACTTAAGTCTGATTCTCTGCTTCAAAACCAGTAGCTGGCTACAGGTTTTGAGAGAGTCTAAGAACATTCGACATTCACCCAGAGCATTAAAAAATCGCAGTTAGTTGTTGTAAAAATGAAAGCATATTGTGGGCACCAGCTGCGGCTATAAAATAAAAGCCAAAGCCGTAGCCAAAGCCATGGCAAAGAGACAAAGTCACGTTGGCTTTTGTGTACTTAAAGCAGCAGCAGCCACAGAGAGAGAGAGAGAGAGAGAGAGAGAGAAATATTCGAGTAAAAGTAACAATTTCACACATTTGAAAACTCACAAACTTCTGACCTACTAAACAACGCTCGCTAGACAACTTGACAGGCCCCCCTCGCACTTTTGTTGTTGCTGTTGAGCAGCAAAGTGGGCTGAGAACTTGGGCAACAAACATCTTTTGGCTTTGGCGAAAAACTAAAGTCTGCAAAACGCTTTGACGCTTGACTGACTGAGAGTCACAGCTGAACAGCTAAGCGTCTAGTTTACTTTTAGTTCCAACGTTGTGCTTAGTTAAGTTTAAAATTGCAGTCGACGCGCTGCTCTTGTCGCTGCCGCTGCCGCTGCCGCACGCCTCAGAGTTTATCAAAGTGCCAGTGGGCGTAACACACACGAGTACACGACGACTCTTTGAGTTGAGTTGAGTCTAAAACCAACAAGCGACGAAAATATTAATTTGAAGTTCTCTCTCAGAACATTTTGTAGCCCATAGCAATTTGGAATTTGGCAGCAGCTTTCAATGGAAAGCGAGCAGAGCAGCCTTTAATAAACAACTAAGTAGCTGAAGTTGCTTTAAAATCGATTTAAAGCGTATGTCACAGTCGAGTTGAGCGCATTTTTCCTTGAGCTCATTTTCAACAAACTGATTGTGACTCATTATTTGAGACTTAGTAGTAGTTGTAGTTGAGTAGCACATCAATTTTGCATATAAAGCGTATTTGCTAGTTGTGTCGTTTATAGTTTAACAATGTTTAAACTCTCAATAATCTTTGATTAAGACTGCTTGAGTGTCTGAATCAAAGATTAAGTTGAAGTTGACTAAAACATTTGCTAACACATTAGACAGCAAAACTTTTCATTTAAAGCGTATTTGCTAAGTCGAGCTGAGCACATTTTGCCATGAGTACATTTGACTTTATTTAAAATGCAGTTTGCTGAATATTTTGTACCCAGCAGTTTTCAAAAGTAACATTACATATAAAGCGTATCTGCTAGTCGAGTCGGTAAACTTTAATTAAAGATTGAGCTGAAGGCATGCGGCACAGTTTTGATTCTCAGGCTTAAAAGCGTATAAGCTAGTCGAGTAGATTGCACTTTTTTCAAACTCTGAAGCTTTGAATTTTTCACTCTGTGCTTGCCATTCAAAGCGTATTTGCTAGTGGAGTCAATTATGCTTTTTCCAAGCTCTGATAGACTTTAATTTATTCTCAGTTTATTTATGGGATTCAAAGCGTATAGGCAAGTCGATTAGATTAAATTTTATATCTATCATAAGCTTTAAAAATTGTACTCTCTCCATTTAAAGCGTATTTGCTAGTCGAGTGCATTAAACTTTCTTCAAACTCTGACTCTTTGAATTTTGTACTCTCTGTCTCCATTTAAAGCGTATTTGCTAGTCGAGTATTATTATTTTACAGCCTCTCGCTGTGCTCATTGGCTTTACTATTTTGGTAGATTAATCAAAATGTTCAAGTGCCGCTTTTCAGCTGCTGTCATTGCTTGTTGAGCAGTTGCCAGTTGGCTTCCCTTTTGCTACACTTGCCCCAGTTGCAATCTGTGTGGAGCATTGTCATGAGTTTGCTCGTAAGTGAGCGTAATGTGCGCGTAAAAGATTATATGGCAAAAGTTGGGGGGCGCTGTCCATCGATGGAGGAGAGCTCAGCTCGTAAATGCGGACAAAGTTTGCCAAGAGAAGAGCGCAGCGCGTTTATTGCCAATTTTTTGTCGAATGCATAAAACGCAATCGTTGCAACTGCCAACACACACACAGACAGACAGTTAAGTGAGCTGTATGTATGTGTGTGTGAGTGTGTGTGTGTGTATTGGGGTCTAGGGGCAGGCATAAATATTACGCGAAGGCGTAGACACGTATGTAGGGCAGCATGCCAAGTGTAAAGCCCAAAAACACACACACACACACACACACTATATAAATGTGAATGTGTGTGTGTCACCCACACATTCGTTATATATACAGCTGTGTATAGCATAAGCGCGCACGTTGCCAGGTCCAGAAACAAGTGCCAAATATCATGGAAACAACTTGCAACTCGTTCGTTGGTTGCTGCGGCGCTGTTGACAACAGCAGCGACAGCAGCAGCAAACAGAGAACAAGCGCAACGCTGCGTTGGCTTTGGCTTTGGCTTTGAGGCATTTCTAATTTCAGATCCGTTTCTAATTTCTGGCTTTCATGTGGCAGGCAGCCATGGCAGCCAAGCATCCGGGTTGGCAATTACTTTTACATGTTGCCAATGCGACAGCAGCAGCAGCAGCAGCAGCAGCTACCGCAAACGCAGTAAGCATTCGTAAGAACCGCAGCCAATGTGGCGCGCACACACACATAGAGAGAGAGACACACACACACACATGCATATATTGTAGCTGAAACGCGCTTAAGTGGCTGCGTCATTAGGCTCCATTGCTGCTGCTGTTGCTGTTGTTGCAGCAACATATATCGCCCTGCTGCTGTCTATATGTGCGTGTGTGTGTGTGTGTGTGTGTGCACATAAATTAAATTCTTAAATTGCTCGTTAGCTCATCATGATGTTTGCCAGCGAGCTTCATTCATTCATTGCAGTTGTCGTCGTTTCTCTCGCTAGCCCAACAATAACAATAATCATTTCAACAACAGCAGCAACAACAACAACAACAACAGCAACAACAATGACAACAACTTTGTTGTCGCACACATTGCGCTCTTGGCTATTATGTAGGTCATTTCAATTTGTTGTTGGCTCTCTGGCTGCGGCCTGACTTTGTTTTTCTTTCTATTTTATTTGTTCCCCCCTCCCAGACGACGCCGCCGACGCCTTGGGAGATTTCACTTGGTTTAGAGCTCTCTATGCGCTTTTAATATCACGCATTTGGCAGCTTCAAGTGATTTAATTTAGCGCCCAAATGGATTTTGCCCCGCACATGCCTTAAATATTTATTCACGCTTGAGCCACAAATTATGAGCAACAGCCAACAAACCCAACCCCCAACCCTATCTATAGCCCATAATTTAGCATTATTTAAACAGCTTTAAGCACTTAGGAATGTTTCCTACTGTTGAGTCGAAGGCATCAGCATCATTAAATTATAATCATGATTTTATATACTCAAGTTAAGCAACCGAATTGCTAAGCATTTATTGCGGACAGCCGCAGAATATTCTAAAAATATTTCAAAAGAACTTAACACAATAAACATAAATTAAGTGTGTGGAAAGTTTAAGCTTTTTTACAACATTACTTAAAAATAGTGACAAGCTAGATAATTCAATTATTTTTATAAGGCACTGCAGCTTAATTCTTACATATTTACAATTTTTAAAATCATAAATTGTATACTAAATTTATATATAAATCTAACAAGTGCTTTAAGTTAAGCATTTTAAAAAGTTAAAAATAAATTTGTAGTATAAGAATTTGCTATAATTAATACATTAATAGTTTATTTCAAATTTATTTGAGCTTCAAATTTGCCTTTAGCGTTGCTTTGACCTTTTCGATTTTCAAGTTCGCTTAAGCAAAATTACTTTTAATATGAAATATAACTAAATTTAACATTTAGCATAAAGCATTTTAGCATTTAAAAAGCTAAAAATAATTTTTTAAATAATATTTGTTAACATAGTTTTTGCTGCTTTAGTTCATTTTTTATTTTAAGCGCTTAATTTATATTGTTTACTTTTTTTGAAATTGTCAAAAGTCGCTTTGACCTTTTCGATTTTGAAGTTCGCTTAAGCAAAATTACTTGCACTATAAAATATGTATAACTAAATTTAACACTTAACAAAAGCTAACAATAATTTTTTTATATAGATTTTGCTGCATTCGAATTTGCTATAGAAACTTATGCATTAGTTCATTTTCTTTTT
The DNA here is from genome assembly GCF_011750605.1 of Drosophila busckii. Taxonomy (NCBI): domain Eukaryota; kingdom Metazoa; phylum Arthropoda; class Insecta; order Diptera; family Drosophilidae; genus Drosophila; species Drosophila busckii. The sequence continues at coordinate 8,355,542 of NC_046605.1, forward strand.
GAAATTGTCGCAGCATCTTAAAGTCGCTTTGACCTTTACGATTTTCAAGTTCGCTTGTAACCCAACTACTATTTAATTAAAAATAATTAGGGTCTTAACTTAAGTGTCTTTAAATCTTTACATTGTATTCGCAGCCCTTTACTTTTTTTTCTTTACAGACCACACAGCAGCAATTACACTTTTTTATAATAAACAAGTAATTATAGCTAAATATCGAGCTACAAATGTTTAAATTACCGCTAATGCGAGGGTTAACTATTAACTGACTGACTTACAGTTTACGGTTTCAATTCAAACGCTCTGCAACTCTTTGCTAATTCGATTTTAATTATTTGTTTGAGCGTCTGTTTTCTAATAGAGCGACAACTGCTTTTTATAAGCGTCTGGCTATATCAATGTCAATTAAATGTTAATTGTTTAATGCATGCAAACATATGCTTAAGGTTTTGTTTAACAAAAGTGGCGCACGAATTTTTCAAAGCATTTCAATGTCAACTGAGCATCCAACAATGCATCATTAAAAACGCTCATTAGCAATTGTGCGTACACAGAGAGATAATAACACAAAAGTGTCTCTAGGTCAGCGCTAAAAATATGTTTTAGCTCAAAGCTATAAATAATTTCAAAGTGTGTTTAATTTCAAATGCTAAATGCAACTTAAATTGCAGGCAGTTTATTTAAGTAAAGGGTACGTGGGGCTGGCGTGAAAGTGTCAGAGGTTTAATGATGATGGAGAAACGCGCAAGACAAACAGGACAAGCAGCAGCAGTCGCTTGTCGCTCATAAAGTCTCTCAAGTGTCGCTTAAATGAATTGCCCATGTGTGTTTGGAAAAAAGGAAAAGCTTTGGATATTGCGTTGTAATTGCCGTTAAATGCATTCGCTTTTAGCCATCATTAACCCCATTTTGTTGCAATTTATGCAAACACTTGTGAGTGGCTCCTCCAATTAAAGCAAATAGTTCAACGCAGGCTAAACTACAAATTGAATTTGCTTGCGCAAATAGAAAAAGCAACGAATGCTTCAGAGCTATGCAAAACTCAAAAACCAATAACAGCAGCGAACTATTCAAATTATGCAAAGAAAGAAAGAAACTCTCTCGGTTTGGCCCGGCAAGCGCAATTTATTGCGGAATCTCAAAAGCTGCAAAACAGTGGAAATTTCTATAAGAATTCGGTAGCCCTGTACCCTGTAAAATGCGTTGCAGCTGTAGATGGAAGTTGCTTGGCTTTCAGGCAGTGAGCGAACTACAACGCTAGCCACTAGTAGCTAGTGCAATCGCTAGTGTTAACATAAAGTCCACTAATTTCCAAGCTTACAGTCTTTTCTCTTTCTTTAACTACAACATTAGCCACTAGTAACTAGTGCAAGCGCTAGCTACAACATTAAGCTTTTCATTTCTTCAACATAGTCATAGCTAAACTTAGCTTAAAATATTTTATTGTAGCCCTATTGGTTTAACTACATCATTAGCCACTAGTAGCTAGTGCAAGAGCTAGTTATAACATTGTTTTAATACACTTTCCATACACTTTGAGCTAACTAAAGCACTAGCTACTACTAAATAGAATAAGCGTTAGTATTACTAACTTAGTAATAGCACAAAATCCATTTAGAGGCAACCTTTCTTTATGTATTTAATTTGAAATATTCTACTTTGCGCTAACTAAAGCACTAGCCACTAGTAGCTAGTGCAAGAGTTAGTTGTAGCATTATTTATAGCCTTTGATTCAGAACTTCGTCACTGCTTAATTAATGCAAATTGTTTAAATATTAATCATACACTTTGAGCTAACTAAAGCACTAGTTACTGGTAGCTAGTGTAATCGTTAGTAATAGCATAAAATCTATTTAGAGGCGAATTCGAAATATTCTGTTGCAAATGCTTTGCGTTAACTAAAGCACTAGACATTTGTAACTAGTGCAAGAGATAGTTGTAGCTTTAGCTATTAAACTTTTGTCAGTTAGTCAGCTTAACATAGCTGCAAATATTTTATTGTACATCATTAGCCACTAGTAGCTAGTGCAAGAGCTAGTTATAGCATTAGTTAGATAAACTTAAAATATTTTATTGTAGCCCCCTAACTACATTACTAACCACTAGTAGCTAATGCAATCAATAATGAAATTTTATGCAGTCTTCAATGTACTTTAAGTTAACTTCCGAACTAACTACTAGTAGCTAGTGCAAACGCTAGTCTTAACATTCAAGAGCTGTCAGCCTACAATTTGCTATTTCACTTTCGCTTACCAACTCAACACTCGTCGCTAGTGCAATCGCTAGTTCAATTGCCAGCCGCTCTAACCTTTGCCTTATTACAGGGCATGGCTCAGTTCGCGCCAAGTCTTGTGCTTGCAACTTGGAAGGTCAGGCCAAAATGGCCAATAAAATTGAAATTCCACTGCTTTGCCAATAAAAATGCAAGCCACTTTCAAAATCGTTGACAAATCGAATGCCAGTGACTGGTAAGTGGGAGTTTTTCTATTTTTTTTTTTTGAGTGGGTGGTGCACATAAAGTTTGCAGCCATCATTGTTCTAAAAGCGCTTTAGTAGTTTTAAGCAGGGGCGTTGTGAGTGGGGGCGTGGCAGCGTGACTGTGACTGCCACTAACTGCAAATGTTATGCGTAACGAAATTCAAATCGAAGCAAGCAAAAAAAAAATGCGGAAAACTGTGAAAAAAAAAACTTGCAACTGTTTTTTACAGTTTGAGTTGCTTTTTTTAAGGTTGGTGGGTGGGTGGGGTGGGTGGTGGTGCAGACAACTTGATGCGGCGGATTTGGCGTTTGTTTTTACGACACTCGATTGGAACGCGGACTTTGGCAAGGAAGACGGCAAAGGCGTTCTGCCATGTAAAAAGGACATTTTCGTTAGTACTTTTTGTTTTTTTGTTTCATGGCCGGAAATTTCGTTGCCATCGATAGCCGCCGGCCACGCCCACGCAGCACGCCTACACTTTTGGCAATTTATTTCGATGGCTGCGAGTCCTGTCGCTGGCACTGGCGCAATTTGCATAAGCGCCATTCAGCCAGCCATGAAAATGACACACAGGACTCGCCAGCAACAGTAACAAAGAAAAAAAAAAGCTTAAGACAAAAAAAAACACAGAAATACAAATCAGTGCATAATTTTTCTATTAAACTTGTCCAGCTGAACAGCGTTTGGCATTTGCTGCGTGGGGGGGGGGGGGGGGGGGGGGGGGAGTGGCCACACACTGTGTGGGGTCACGTAGCCAGGACACGTTTCATTTGCCACGTCGTTTTCAATCTGTGCGCGTTTTATTTTCAATTTTTGCTGCTGCGATTAATTTGATGCCTGCGCTTAGACAGCAAGCGGCGTGGAGGTGAGTGGGGGGGGGAGTTCTGCATATGCAAATTGAAAATATTTTTAGTGCTGCGAACGTCTCGCAACAAATGAAAATCAAAGGCGAAAGCAACAGCAACAAACAAATGCAATTTAAATGAAATACACGACAGAAATTAAATGAATACGTGGAACAATTGTTGTTGTAGCCACAATATATACATATATGCTATATATATATATGTATGTAGTCTATGTCTGTCATACATATTCAATAACAACAGCAGCAACAGCAACGACAAAATGCAAATTCGCAAATATCTAAAATGGAAAGTGACAGCGAAAACGCGAGACAAGCAGCGCGCGACTCAAAATGGGCTGCAACCAACTTGAGTATGCGCTTTGCTTAGCAAAATCAAAGGCTTAAGTAAGCACAACATTAAAATAAAATTATTATTTTAAGCGCCAGCGCGTCATCGAAAACTTTCACAGCTTTTTTTATTAAACTTGTTTATTTGTTAGCAGCAACTGACATTTAAATCAGAGTTTATATAATTTTAACAGAGTTTTATATTCTATATATTGGCATACCCTTTTTATTTATAGCAAAGTGTATGCTTACATTACTTCAGAGTCAAGCACAAGGCGAGGAAAGCGTTCGCATTACTTTTGCTTTCGAGAATCAACATCAACATATAGTGCGATAAATTAGTATATATGACTGACTGACTGACTTGACTATACGCCCCGAAGTCATGCCAAGCATACGAAATGTCAAAAGCAAAGAAAGAAAAGCAAAAACACCAAAGCGAAACAAACACAAAAACTGTTTTTAGACTCCCGACTACAAAATAATAAATGCAAATTTAGCGGAATTCAATTTAGCAAAACTGAAAGCGAAATGCGAAGTGGCTTAAAGCTAAATTGGAAATTGACACTCGACATTTGAACACTTAATTAACCCTTGAAAAATAAAACTACAAGCGCCAAAAGCAAGAGACAGCAATAGAGAGTTCAATAGTTGCTTAGCATTTGTAATTCGAGTTGAAGCTTAACTAAATTGCTAAGTTGATAAATTAAATTTAGCATTATATTAGTTTAATTTAATTTATTTTAGTTGCAATTATAAGCATTGAATTGCATAAATTGCTTAATTTAAATTAAATTAAAATACGCACTAAGCTGTAGGCAAATATTAAATTAAAAGTTGCTAATTTTATTAAATATTAATTAGATTCGATTTTAACTGCAAGCAAGCTGCTAACTTTGAATATCATGAATTGCAATAATAATAAATTTAAACTAAATTAAATTTAACACTTGAGTAGGCAATTAATTAATTAAAATTTGTTAATAATTAAAATTTGTTTATAATTCATGCAAATTTTTTTTTTTAACTGTAATCTAGCTTTGATTAACATAAGTTGCAATATTGCTAAGTTTAAACTAAATTGAATTTAGTAATTAAGCGCTTATTTAATTCAAATTTGCTTATTTAATTAAATTAATGCAGATTTTTTCACTTTATTTTCAAATATCATAAATTGCAACTAAAGTGGCGCAATCATAAAATAGCACTAAACTAAAATTTAAAAATTGCTTTAAATTAAATTTAATTTAACACAAATTTTCAATTAAAATTTTCTAATTTCATTATAAAGCATAAATTGAAATCAAACTGCATTAATATTTTCAACTGAACCATAAATTTACACAAAACTAAAATTTAAAAAAATTGTTTTAAATTTAATTAAATTTAGGAACGCAATTCTAAACAAACTTTAATTAAAATATTTTGGATTTTGTCATTTTATGCGCAATTAAGCTTTAACTGCTTTGCCTATTGCGCGATTTAGGCCAAGTAGCTGCCAACAATTCAAATGCTAAATGCAATTTTCAATTTCAAGCCATTAGCAACAGCCAAGAGACAATGCAGATCAAAAGGGAGAGGGAGAGGGAGCGGGAGAGGGGTGTCGAATTGAGGGCAAACACATTTGCAGTCATAAATTGTCGAATATGAAATAAATTCAATAGCTCCAATGCACTTTTTGGGGTAAGCACTTCATCAGCAAAAATATTCATTGCATATTCATAAATTGCTATAAACTCAAAATGGCTGAAAAATACAGGGAAACGTGTCGATGATATTGATGATATCAAGTGCCTGCCTGGCTGGCTGGCTGACTGGCTGACTGGACTGTTGGCCATAAACAACTTGACCTTGTGCACGTAGCAACGAGCTGAAGAGCTTGGAGCTGGAGCTGCAACTGCTTTTGGCCATGTGTACGCTCATCGATTACCCGTTCACGTTCACACGTTTTTTAAGGTTCATGCTGCTCATAACTGTAGCTAATTTTTTGTTGTTGGGGGGGAAATGGAAAATTGCTGATTGAAATGCAGTCAACTGACTTTGCTAAGTCGTGAGTCAGCAAACTTTGCTACCTGCCAAACGAAATCTTTATTACCAAAAAAACTGTTGTAAGTGCGGCCAACACGCAACTTTTGGCATTGTCATGTGGCTGTAATTACTACCAAAAAACAAATTGCTGCTAAGCTATAATTTTAAAAATTGCAAACATAAATGAACTGAACTTGGCATCTGCCAGTGCATTAATTTTTATGCATAACAGTTTTCAATTTAGCGCTTGTGCTTTATGGCATAATAAAAATTATATAGCCAAAGCTTTGCTTTAACTTTGAGAGCAATATATATAACAAATCTATAATTTATACACACACATGGACACACACAGACTTGCACATTCATGACACATGGCGTGGCAATTACGAAACGCCCATTACTAGGCCATGCCTACAAATTCAAAATTGCTTTTGTTGCTGTTGCTGTTGCTAATGTGCAAACGAACTCAATTACAAAGATAAAATTCAGTGCCCAGTTCAACTGGCAGAACCGACAAGTCATAAAAGTTCGCATAAAGCGCAAAACTGATTGAGCGGCTACAAAAGATACGGCGCATACTCTTAAAGCAGGCCACTGTATGTGTGTGCGTGTGTGTGTGCTAAGGGACATCACGCCATAGCACATTAAAGGAAATTGACGCGGAAACGAAGCGAATAAAAACTACCCAAAGCCACAAGCAGAAAATAGAGCCAAAGTCCAGCAACAGCTACAAGCAATTTCCAAACACACACACACACACACACATAACTGATAAGAACACACACACACAGTTAGAGAGTGAGAGCGGCACACTCATTGCTTACTTCATTACGCATAATTTCCTGGGCTTGCCATTCTTCTCAGTCATTTCATTTCATCTCATCACACAATGACACAGCCACATAAATAGAGTTACTTTCAATCTGAAGCAGCTGCCCAAGCCCAAGCAGAAGCCCCAACCCAAACCCAAGCTGTGAGGCATTAACCAAGTGCTGAGGCTGCTGCTACTGCTGAGGGTTGCTGCTGGCTCAAGGTTTTCGGCTGTAGCCTTATCGTTGTCTCTATAACATTTAGCAGCAAATGCGTATGCGCTGCGTTTGGCATACAGTACAACCTCGCTACAAGCAACTTAAGCGCATTTATTATTTGCATATTTTGCTTTAAATTTAATACAACAAGCAGCACTTTAATTGTTTTGAAGCAACTGCAAGCATTTTAATTAAATTTTTGTGCTGCTTGCTTCATTTTCATATTTCATTATATATTGAATTATATGTATACATATATATTTATTTATTTGCATTAAAGCATCTAATAAATTCGATTTTATATGCAGCAAAGTTAATTTGATATTATAATTATGTTATAATTTTTATCAATTATTTAAGTAAAATATTCAAAATTAGACATAAATTGATTCTAATTTGGTTAAATGCAGAAAATTTAAGCAGAGCACATTTATTAATATATAAATAAACTCTTTTTAAATTATGTTACGTTATGTTTTATTTTTTTAATTTAATGTATATCTAATGTTAACTTATGCAGAAAAATTAAACAGACAATATTTATTAATTAGAAATAAGTCTCTTTTTATGTTGTACTTTTCAACAATTTAATTTAAGGTTTAATTTGGCATATTTAAGTTAAATGCAAAAATTCAAGCAGAGCTTATTACTATAATTTTACTGTAATTTTGATCAATTTATGTTGTTTAATTTTGATTATACAACTTAAATGCAGAAAATGTAATCAGTAAATAAAATAAACTCTTTTTAAATTATATAATTTTTTATATAATATATTATTAAACTTTGAGAATAGCTATTAGAATAAAGTTGAACATTTTAGCTTGCAGCAAAATAAATACATAATGTATTTAATGAATGCAAAACTTAATTTATTTTTTCATTAAGGCATACTTAAGTTTTATTTTAGTGGCTTTGCCTGCGCATATAAATTATTTAAATATCTTTACTTTTTGTTTTATAGAAGTCTCTTCTATAATTTAAATTCATTTTTTAAGCTGCATGCTGTTATTAATTTTTTTTAAATATTAAATTGCAGTGCAGCAAGTTTAATGCATAATGTTATTAATTAATTGAATTATTTTTTCATTAAAGCGTTGACAATATTTTGTCAAAATAATACTTTATGTTTTATTTTAGTTGCTTTGCCTGCGCATATAAATTATTTAAATATCTTTACTTCTTGTTTTATTGAAGTCTTATATAATCTAATTTCTGCTTTTAAGCTGTGCAGCAACTTTAATGCATAAGCCTATTTATTAATGCAAAATTGAATTGTTTTTTCAATTAAGCGTAGACAATATTTATTCAAAATAATACTTATGTTTAAGTTTCTTTGCTGCTTAGTTTAAAAATCTTTCACTGCTCGCTTTATTAACTTTCTGCTTTTAAGCTCAAGCAGCTATGGAAATTTATGTGCCCTTGGGCAGAAATTGCTACACTCACTGTAGCTTCACTGTATGTGGTCATGTTTACGAGCGATATGAGCTATATCAAGAGCAGCGACTGGTCTGGGGCGTCAGCCTGCGTTGCCGGCCATGAGGGTGTCCAAGCACATGTGATTGGAGTGCTGGGCCTCTGAGAATTATATGCTGATTGCAGTTTATCGATAAGCGTTACGAGAAATTATGATGCCATGCGGGTGATATTCGTTCGACGTTCGTTGTTGTTGTTGTTGCAACAACTGACCAGCGGTCATAAAACTCGCCACGCTGTGGCAGCTGCTGCTGGCAATGAATTACACAGCTGAGCCAAAAGTGGAATTGAAATTGAGTTGAGTTTGAGTTTGAGAATTGCATAAAAATCTAAATGCAGCTAACGAAATGGCAAAGCGAACTTTGAAATACGCTTACTAAATTTTAAAAAATATATAAGTGCAGTTCAATGTTACAGAAGAGCATAAAAAATTTAATGCTAAACTAAAAAGTGTTTACTAGTGGGCGTGGCCAAGTAGCGGGTGCGAAAACTGCAACCAAAGTGTGCGTTTAATAGTCTTGTGGTCTCAGCTCTCAGCCAAGGCTCCTTAACTTGGCAAAGTACACAAAAGCCAACACACACACACACACATAGCCACAAGCTGCTGCTGCTGCTGCTGCTGCTGACGTCAACGTCGACGTTTAAGCTGAGCGCAAGATCTCTAAGAAGGAGAAAGTTTCTATGCGGCTGAGCTTTCAACTTAGCTCTACTCACATTTACACACACACATATATATATATGTGTATATGTGTTTGTCTTTGTGTGTGTGTGCGGTTTGCTTTTGTTGCTTTCTTTGTTTTACTTCCACTTGTCTATTAGTTATGTTGTTGCTGTTGCTGTTGCTTTTGTTTTCCTGCTGATTTTTGCTACGCTCGTCGTTATTATAGCAAATTATTTGTTTTGACTTTTTAGTTTTGCCGTCAACGTCACAATGTGGTTGCCTCTTAGTTGTTGTTGTTGTTGTTGCTTTAGTTGCTTCCCAGCTGCGTCAAATTACAGCCTTTGTTTAGGTTTTTGCGGTTGCTGGGCGACGTTTTCTCATTTTTACAATAACTTTTGCCACTTTTGTTTTTTTTTTTTTGCTCTTCCCCGATTAGAGGCACAGCCTGTGCTTATGAAAGTGCCGCTCGAATTCGGATTTGGCCTCAGCTCAAGCAACTATCTAATTAGAAACTGCCAAGCTCACTACCCTTTTTATCTTGGGCCACTTCGCGTTGCCAACAGAGCGGCAGAGTGGCGTGGGGTGGGGGGGGCGCAATAACAAATCTGCCAGCAATTATTTGACAGTCAACTGCTGCTCTTGACAGTCGCTTGAAAGGATAAATGACTGAGCACAGTCAACAGTCAAAGCCAAACGCACTGCCTCAACTTTTTATTTATACTTTGTGCTTAAAATAAAATTAATATTATGTATAATTAACAATGCTAAATAATGTTTAAGCTTAGGCAGCGCTCAAATGAAATTTTCAGCCAAAAATAATTTAATTTCAACTTCAAATTTTAGATGTCAAAGTGCATTAAAATAGAGCTAACTTACATTTCATTATAATAAGTGCATATAAATCAAATTTTACCATTTGCATTATAAAAATTAAATATAGTAAAACCAAATTTTATTTAATTTTTATAATACAAATGAAAAATTACTTTTAATTTTCAATTCAATTCAATTTCAACTTGTATTACAAAAATAAAATAAACTAAAACATAACTTTATTTAATTTTATATAATTCAAATTTAATTTAGCTTTATTTATACTTTGACATTATTTTATTTGTTTTTAGCATAAAAAATTGAAAGATTTTATTATTTTCATATTTTGTTAAAACAAATAATATCAAAATAATAATAGTAAGAATTGCTGCTTGTATAGATTTTTATTGTATAGAAATTTAAATGTAATTCTTACCAATTTTTATTTATACATAAAAACTTTACTTCGTTTTTATAATACAAATTGAATTTGGCTTTATTTTTATACACATTATCTTATAGATTTTTATCATAAAAAATTGCAATTTTTTTTTTAATTTTTCATTATTTTCAAAATAATTTTCTTTTTGCTTTTTATATTTAATTTAAATGTAGTTTTTAACGATTTTTATGCATACTTCATGCTTATTAAATGCATTTTTATTAAAATAAAATATGCAATAAATTATTTTGCATCAATCAATTTTTGCAACCAATAAATCAATTAATTTTCTTTGTAGCTTTTGATCTACAGAATTTCGTATTTTTTAAACTTTAGCAACTTGAACTGCTTTGAATTGTGCCCCAAAAATCTTGTAGGTCATTGCAGCGCCCCCAGCATTGGCTTAAAATGTGTGTCCTCAAGTCTTGGGGCGTCTGCCAGGCCATTGCTCATACGCAGTGTGTGGCGTGGCACACAAAGACAAATGTAACTGTATAAACTGTAACTGTCTTTGTTTGATGTTGATGTAGCTCTTGCTGCTGCTCAGTTCGCAGTTACTTTGTTGTTGTTGTTGTTGGTTCTGCTTGTTACTAATTCTCATTCTGATTCACGACTTTTAAGCGCAGCTGTGCCATTTGTTTCTATGTGTGTGTGTGTGTGTTGTTTGTAGTAATTATGAGCAATCTACACGTAAAATTTTATGAAAACACAAACAATAAGAAGAAGCAGCAGCAGCGGCAGTCATAAATTTTGCATTTTATTTGCGCCAAGGATTAAAACAAGGATACGTAGCGCTGTTGCTTTGGAAATTTGTTAATGTTTTAATTAATTTGAAAAATAAAACGCAAGCAGCAGCAGCAGCAGCAGCTGTCTGTGTGTGTGTGTGTGTGTGTGGGTGAGTTGCCGGATTAACAAAAGTTCGAGAGCTATAAAAAAAAAGAAACTCAAACAATAGCACGAGTTTTGGTTTTGGCCATGGGCGGCGTGGGGGGCATCGTAACTGAAGTATCTATGTGGCAAACGGATTTTGCAGACAACAGTACAAATAAGCTTTGGCAACAACTTTGTTGCCAACACCAGCAAAAGCAGCAATAACAACAACAAATGTGAAAAACTCATTGCACTTTAAATTGAAATCAGTGTATGAAGCGGGTCAAAACTTTGTCTCGCTCTAACGTTCAATGCTCGTTGGTTCGTTGATTTTTTGGCTGCTTTTTTTCAGGGGGGGGTTCGCGCATTTTGCGGTTGACAGTTGACACAGCGGTGGGTGTTGGGGGGGGCGGGCCCTTGATTGCACTTGTCTGGCAATTGGTTGTTCGTTAAATGTTAAAATGTTTAAGCTAAAATGTGTAAGGGGGTTGGGAGGGGGGGCCATTAAAATGCGCTTTTTGACTGTGTCTGGAGCTCATTACAATTGCGCATTTTATATAGCTATTGGTTTTTAAATATTTAAGCGCTCTTAATTAAACTTGAAACCAGCAGCAGCGCAGACTTGCAAATTAGCTCAAAACTTTATGCAGACAGCACATCGAAGTTATATAATTTATGCTGCGCATATATATTCTATAGTTAGTTAATTTATGCGTTTCACTCAATTTCTCAATAGATTAGTTTGCACACCTAACAAACTTTCACCCAAAAAATAAAAGGCAATAAGCTAGACGCCAATATTATTAGCTCATAGCCAAGTTAATATGCGTACAAAACGCATAACAGTTAATTTTAATAACATTTTATTTAATATTAAATTGTAAATAAATTTAAATGCAAATAAATAAATTTTTTTGCAGCTTTTTTTGCAATGCGGGTCAAGTGCTTCGTTCTTAATGAGCAATGGCAACAATTTTGAAGTGTTAATGGGGCTAAAGCGGGTTAAGCTTTAAGCTACAGCTGAAATATTTATGCTCTGTGTGGAAAGTCGCAGCTGTGAGCAGCAAGTTTTGATAAAAAAAAAAACTACGTGCTTCAGTTTTGTTTGTAAATCTTGCAAGTCCAGCTGAGTTAATCAACTCAACACTCGCATCGATTTAAGTTAATACAGCAACAGCAGCCACGCCCAGCAGCAGCAGCCGCAACAGCATAAAGAAGCAGCAGCAGCAAACAAACAAAACAAACAACAGTCTCCAGTCTCCCAGTGCTTAGCCATAACATAAATTATGGACTTTTGTTTAAAACCGCAGCCCGCAAAAATACAAAGCGCAAAAAAAAAAAACAGTAAAAATGGCAGTACAAATAAAAATGCGATATATACAAATAAATGGAAAATGCAGAGCAAGGCGCATTGAGCGTTAAGTGCAAAATCAATAACTAGTGGGTGTGGCATTTTATGTACGGTGCACGCTCGTTAGAGTGCACAAAGAGTAAATGTTATTGTTATGTGATTAAAAATAAGCTGCGAGCTCAAGTATTAATGAACTTACTAACTAACATTGCTGCATTGGTAGTTACTATTGAGCTAACTGCTTAAAAATGTTTTGCTTATTAAATAAATATAATACGTATACTTATTATTTTATTGTAGCGCATACAATATTTAAGACTGCAACAGTAAAATATTTATTATGCTGCTTTAAATATTATTATATTCTTAAAAGCATTAGTTACTTGGATTTATATATTGCAGTTTATTTAACAAATTTAGTACATTTATTTATTTATATGTTGTATAGTACTTTATATAGTAGCAATCATTTTATTATTTAAAAACTGCTGATCTTGCTAACTACTTCGAGTTATTTATTTCTTATTAAATGCTAAATATATTTACTATATTTATATATATTATTTCACAATTAAATGCTGTATATATTTTTGTGTTCTATTAAATATTTATTGTACTATTTAATTACGGCCGTTGCCTACTTTAACTAACTATTTGCAGTCAGTATTGCCATTTTTGCTATTTTAATGCTAGATAATAGCTAGATTAATTAGTTTTGAAACTAGCTATATATCAGACTATATTAAAAGTGATTTGATTACTTTTATAGTATTTTAAGTTCAATAAAATAAATAATGCATAATAATTTTTAAAGAAATCATTGTTTTATTTACTTATATTTATGCTCAATATTAAGTATTATGTTATTAATTAAATGCAAAATAATTTTAGCATTTTTAATTTTGTGTGTAGCTTTTTCTAGCAATTTGTTTCTAGCTATTTTAGCTCAGTAAGCTTTTTATTAAAATTATTGATAGCACTAAATAAAATTATTTTTGCTGCTAATTAGCAAAATTTATTAAGACTGCTGCTGTCTACTTTACTAGCTACTTGTAGTTATATACATTTTATAGAGATTTTACTAAATAATATTACTGCTATCCACTTTACTAGCTACCTGGAGCTATATAAGGCAGCTTTGCTTTAATTTTAGCATTTAATAGCACAGCTATATATATTTTATAGCTATATATTATTTAAGCTCTCGAGCTGCCTACCAACTTCACTAACTGCTTGCAGCTTTACAATTAATTTAAGCCCTCTACGCATTTCTGCTATTCAACTCAATAGCCTATTATTCAATTCTGCTCCGCTATATCGATATAATTCCGATTTGCATGCCATATATAAATATGAATATATTTATTTATAAACTCTCTGCTCATTTGAGCTCATCTGCTGCTTTTGTCTGCGTCTGAGTTCAACGTGTATTGTATTTTGTGAATGAAGCGCGCGCCACATAAAATAACAACAGCAATAAAATAAAGTGTAGAAAAAAAAAGGTAGAAAAAAATGTTTTTCATTTGTGATTGCAGCAGCTTTTGTGCGAAAATGTCTGAAACTGAATTCACAATGAGGCGGCTTTGAAGCCTTAGGCTTAATGCTTTGTTCTATGGCCAAAATGGCATTGAACTGTTATGAACAATAACAAAACACACACAACAACAACAATAACATTGAAGTCTAGAAAAGAGAAAGAGTTGCGTTTTGCTGGGCAGAGTTTATATTTTTCCCAGCGCTCAAGGCCAGTTGCTTATTAAGCCAAAAGATTTGGCACAATTCAAAATGTTAATTGCTTGGGACGCGCAATTAAAGCCAACAAACTAGTTCCCTAACTCTCTGGCCCAAACCTAAAAGCCTCAAAAATCTTACGCTCATCGAATTCCCTTTGCTGCTGCTGCTGCTGCTGGCGACAATTTAATAAAGCCAAAGATTTTTGGCAGCAGCAACAGTTTGTTGCTTTTTTGTTTCGTCTCGTCTCCTCCCCTTTGGCATTGGCCCTGGGGGGTACAAAAAACACGCACGCAGCACTCAACACTTGCTGCTCTCTCTCGCTCTCTCGCTTGCTCTCTCTTTCTTGCACTGTCTCGCTCTGACTTGAATTTGTTGGCAACTTGTTTGGGTTTCTTGTCTTGGCTGCGTTTTCTATTTGTTGCTGCTGCATTTTGCCGGCTCATTGCAGCTTTTGGCCCCGAATGCATTTTCTATGCAAACAGTTTGAGGCAACAACAACAACAACAACAAAGCAGTCACCACAAGCAGACAACCACAATTTGGTTGCAGGCACAGTGGTTGAAAAGCATATAAAAAATGTATAATAAATCAATTATTGAAGTTAAGCAAATTTATGTTGCTGCTTTTAAAATATAAAGTAAAAGCATAAAAAAATGCTTAACTTGAAATTATTATTGTCATTTTTATCATACAAAATATAAAAGTTAAAAAACTTATTTAATAAAAGTCTAAAAAAAACTTCTCATAATTTAAATTTGAAATGCTAAAGCAATTATTATATTTTTTTTACGAATAAATTGTTACTTTAAATTATTTTTAAATAAAATTGTTTGCTTTGAATAACAAAATTATTAGCTTGGAATTATTATTGCAATTTTTATAATAAGAAATTAAAGAGTAAAAGAGCTTATTAATAAAAATTCAAAAATAATTCCTATGTCATAATTGTTATTTTAAAGTTTTTTAAATATTTTTTATGCTATAACAGAATAAATTTTTACTTTCAATTGTCCGTGAACTAAAACTATTTTAAGTCTTGTTTTTTTATTAAAACCCCTACATAAGATTTTTTTTCAATTTTTATTATAAGCATGAAAAAAATAAAACTAATTAACTCTTATTTTTTTATTTAAGAATTATTTTTCATTATAAATTTCATCAAAGGTAATTCCTAATTCAAAGCTTTTAATTTGAAACTTATACAATCTCCTATATCTTTTTATGCTATAACAGAATACATTTTTACTTTTAAATTTGTTTGTGAAATCGCTAAGAATTATTTCTCTATTTTTATTATAAATATCTAAATAAAAGTTGAAATCTATTAACTCAAAAATAAATTCCTATTTCAAAGCTCTGCTCTAAATTCAACACTGCTTGTTTTATTTATTTAATATTTAGCTACATTTCAAAAGCTGCAAAGCAGTGTGCATTATAGCTTGACTTTACTGTTGTTGTTGCTGTCGCCTTGTCTCGTCGCTGCAGCAGCAACAACAACATTTTGCTTTATTGGCTTTATTGACTTTTGTTAAGTTCTCTTCTCGCTTCGTTTAGTAACGTATCTTTTGGCCTTTGGCAACAGCACGCTGTGTATCTTTGTATCTTTAGGATGCGGTTGCTACACTAGCAGCAACGTTTTTTTTTTTCATTTTAGTTGCTGCTGTCGCTTTGCGCTTTTAAAAAAAAACTTATAAAGCCAACAGCGCCAAAAATCAGTAGAAAGAGCTTGAGGGGGGGCGGGTCTAAGACTGAAGCAGGCAGGGAGGTCAACTGACAACAAAAAAAATACAAAAAAAAAATACTGGAAAGTTGTTTGTCCAGTTGTTGGCAATGTTGCAGCTTTTGGCTGCGCCGCTGTCTAATGCAGTTAGTAATTGTGATTTTTATGCCACATAATTTATATAGAGAGCAGCAGCTATATATATAGGAAAAATCACTCAATTTAGAGTGATGTGTGGGCAGCAGATCGCGCGACTTGACTAACTGTAAATTTGACAGCAGGCTTAGGAACTAAGCTAGAGAGTTAAGTGTGTCAGCCCCCCACAAGTTGCAAGTTGCTGCTGTTGCTGCTGCTGCTGCTGTTGCAAGCACGTTCTGCAACTTGAAACTTGGTTTGTTTTCCGTTTTGCGTTTGCTTGGGTGAAATCTGGTTTTGGTTGTTGTTGTTTGCATTTGCATTTTGAGCGTTGAATCATCCCAACGTGAGGAGATACGTGAATGTATCTCGCGGATACACGTATTTTCGATTTTGGGTCTTTAAACTCAGCAACAAATTTTGCGAACCGGTTTATGAGTCGTTTTCAGTGTCAGCAGCGCTTGCAGTTCAGCGGCAATTAGGCTAAAGTGCCATAATTAATATGAAAAACACGATTCTAATAATGCTAACTACGATGTTTGATTTACAGCCCAAAAAAATAAAAGAAAAATAAAAAAGCAGCGAACAAAATTTATCGGCGTTCGCTTTTTAACCTTAAGCTAACGAAAGTGAAAGTAACAAAGCAACACAAAAAAAAAGTGCACACAACACTCGAAACTGTCTTTCGACTGCTCCCAAAAAAAGATACAAAAATTTTAGCTGTAGCTTGAGCTTGGCTGTGTATCTGGCTAAAGTGATTTTATTACCGCTTGTTGTTTTCTTTGCTCTTTTGTTGCGCATACTTCAAAATCAAAATTAAATCCTACAACAACAACAACTGATTACAACGATTTATACGTTGAACTAAGTTCAGCATCACGTTTCCTTTTTTATTGCTCGACTGTGTTTTTATTTTTTATTATTGTTGCTAAAGTTGTTGTTGTCCCCCCCCCAGTGCTGTTGTTGTTGTTGTTATTTAATGATTTAAAGATTATGCACGGCCAGAGCGAGGAACTCGCGGCCCTTTTACAACTCCTGACGCTAACAAACTTTCGCTTTTTTTTACACCTTTTGTTTTGGCCAAAAGCAAGTCAGAAATTGTGTAAGCAGCAATGTTAATTTAGAGCGCTGGAGTCTTCAAAAAGGTGTTAAAGTTGCAGCCACCAAATAGCTACCGGGTAGCCAATAGGGGATGACTGCTTAATGGAGTGATAAGCGCCCAGTGGGCGTGCTGCATTAATTCTAATAAAATTGCTTATTAAAAATACTATATACAAAGCTAAGCTGATGCATCAGCTGCTTATTCCTGCACATTAATATGCGTTAATATATAAAACACGAACTAGAAAATTGTTGCTAATTATTGCATTTACGCCCACACTAATTAAAACAGCAAAAACTAGTTTTGCATTAAGTGTAAATTGCTTTTAAACAATTGACATAGTTTTTTTGTTGTTGCAATTAAAAATTCTACACGATTCGCTCTTGACTTGATTGGAAATTGTTTAGTTTTTTTGTCAAAATGTCAAATGCTCATGGGCGCATCCAATAGATACAAATATTGCACAAACTGGTTCTGAGTTAAATAAATATTTATAAGCACATTAAATGCGTGGGAAAATTATAGCCACTATATAGTGTTGGAACAATCAAAACTGCGCAGTCAGCGTGAATCAGAACAATAAGCAATACTTACAAAAGAAATTATTGTTGTTGTTTTTTGCAATTACAGATAAAGCCAAAACTCATTAAAAACCCAAAAATGAGAAATGAGGTGAGCAAGATTTATAAGCTGAACTTAAAGTTTATCAAATTCTGTTTAAGCGCATTTAATTTAAGTTTTTTTATAGGCGCGTTTTGCTTTTTTCTAGGAATAGCTGTCAAGCCACAAAAATTAATTTTTACACCATCAAAAAAAAAAAGAGAGTCTCACACTCAGCCGCAGCCTCGGGTCGCGACTTGGCAGCAACTTGTGCTAGGCTTATATATCTATGTGTTTTTTTTTGGAAGGCAAATCATGCAAGAAATTTGTTACTGACATCCAAAATTACCATCATTATAATGTCTGCCTGGTTTCAGTTTCTGGCTCGGTCTGGTCGGTCGGTCGGTCTAACACGAAACAGGAAGACACATGAGGCTAGGCCGGCAATGAAGCCGCGACCAAGCAGCAGACAAAAGCAATGTGCGGTAATAGAAAATGTCGAAATAGACATAAAGCAACAAAAACAAAAACAACGGCGACTAGAGAAGGCAGCGAGAGCAAAGCAAACATGAAAACTTGATGAAGTGCAGAGCAAAGCGGCAAAGAGGAAATGATGTAATTCATCATACGCTTTAGTCAAAATTCGGCTTCAAAAATAAAGCAATAAATAATAAAAGACAATATATTTTGCTATATTTTGACAAATATTTTTACAGGGTATGCAGCGACTTTTAATGAATAAAAAATGGGACAATCAATCAAAACCTCAATTCAAAAAACTGTGCCGTTTTTTTGCTATGCTTAAGTCGTTGCCAGCCTTTGACTTTAATATTTTTAACAGGGTATTTTTTATGCAGCATAATATTCTTACTAATATTTTTACAGGGTATGCAAACTTTGTTAAAAAGAAAAATTAAATTGTGCAGCAAACTTAATTAGACTTATTGCCGTTTTCAAGTCTATAACACCCCTTGACTCTATTATTTTTACAGCGTATTTGGCTGACATAGAGACTTGAATGAATGTAAATGAAATTGGAATACAGCAATGATCGATGTCTGTAGCCCAAAGGTGAGAGCTGCGCAGTTTGAAAACTGGAAATTGGAATACTTGGAATTGGAACAGCAACTCACCTGCGCATAATGGGCAACGGCAATGTGAAGCGTCCATCGTTCATTAGTGGTGCTAGTGGCGCACCACCGGGCAGTGGCACCGTCGATATCACGGGCGTTAGCATGGGCACCGGCAGTGGCGCCGGCGTTGGCGCAGCTGCTGCTACTGCTGCTGCTGCTGGCAAGACTGTTGGCCCGGGCGCACCAGCGGGCAATGCACAATACGGCGGCGGATAGTGACTGTGTAGAATGTCGGGCAGCAGCGCACGCGCTAGTCCCAAAGCCGCCGGATGTGGATGTGGATGCGGATGATGCAAATGGGGAGGTGGATGCAACGCTGGCACTGCACGCTCCATATGATGGCGACGCGCATGCTGCGGCGGCAGCAACTGTTGCTGCTGCTGCTGTTGCTGGCGTCGCTCGCGTCGATCACGTCGACGTTGCTCGCGTGTGCGCAACTGTTGTTGCTGCTCTTGTTGCTGCTGCTGCAGCTGCTGCTGCTGTTGGTTGCTTAGATCATCGGTTTGGCATTCGGTTGAGGTGAAAGTGCGCGTGGGCGGCTTGGGAGTAGGCGTGGCTGTTGCATTCACACTGATTACGTTAACACTGTTGTTGTTATCAGCACTGGTCAATTTCACGTTATTATTAATATTTTTAACACTATTAATATTATTTATTTGATTATGAACGCTGTTGCTGTTGTTTGTGTTGCTGCTGCTGTTGTTGTTTTTATTATTGTTGGCACTGACACTGGCAGCAACATGTTGCACATCCACTTGGGCATTATTATTATTATTTAAATTATTTTGTACACTTGCACTAAACACTTTGCTACCTGGCACACAATTATTAATAGCAACAATGCTATTGTTGTTGTTGTTGTTGTTGTTATTGGAGTGGGTGTTGCTGCTGTAGTTGCAATTCACCACACAAACTCCGTTGTTGTTGTTGACAATGCTTGTATCTTGTGTAGCTGTTGCTGTTGTTGTTGTGGGCGCTGCAACGCAAACCTGATTACCGTTATTAGTACCGTTATTATTACTGCTGCTGTTGTTGTTCACTTGTATCGTTAGACTTGGCTGACGTTGACAGGACTTTGTTGCTGTTGTCGCTGGCAATATTGCAATGTTGCTGATGCTTTTGGCTTTGCTGCTGCTCTCACTGTTGTTGCTGTTGTGGTTGCTGCTAGGCTTTATGAAAATGCTGCTTCCCACAGTGGTTGTTGTTGTTGCTGTTTGCGTTGCTGCCGTCGCCGTTGCCGTTGGCGCAGCCGGCAGCTCAGCAGCCACATTCAAACGCATCGTTTGCGTATCGCTGTCACGTTCGCTTCGCACTTGGCCTAGGCGCTGCTCCAAGAGACTTTCACTCGCGCGAAATTCGGCATAGAGACGCTCGAGTTCTGCCAAACATTTGTTGGGACGCAGGTTGCCGCTGACGACGCCGGCGCCGCTGCTGCTGCTGCTATCAAACGCGTTATAACTGTAACTGTAGCGCCCACGCGACAGCCACGAAATATTCGACAAATTACAGTTGCTTTCAAAGTCTGCGACGCCGCTGCCGCTACAATGCGCACTCGTTGTACACGCGCCGAACGAACTCGAGAGACTGATCGCAGCTGCTGGCGAGTGAGTTTGAGTTGAGCAGCTGCTATCGTTGCGCTCTCGCTGAGAAACTACGGGCGTGCGCTCAGCAGCAGCGCTGAGAGCATTTGCGCTCACGCTTTGAGTGGAATTGTGAGTGAATGAGCGTGTGTGATTGAGTTCTGCTGCGACAGCAAGCGCAGCACAGGAAACAGGTTGATTGACCTGCACTGCGACTGCAATTGCAATGCCTGTTTCCTCGTTTGCCATCTCTTGCGCATCGCTGCTACTGCTGTTGTTGTTGTTGTTGTTGTTGCTGTCTTTGTCGCTGTCTTCATTGATAATGCAGTTCGCTATGCTGTCGCATTGATTTTCTGCGCTTTGTTGTGATCTTGCATTCGTTGTCTTTGTATTTACTGCTGCGCAGTTCTGCACTCGCGCACACACAACGTCAAGCGAACGAGCGACCCAAAGAGCAGGTGTGAAAAAAGAGAGAGAGAAAAAAATACGCAAACTTTGCATTAACGAAATGACAAGATTTAAGTTTTAAGCGCTAATTAATGTTAATTGCTGGCGGATTAAGCTAAAAAAGGAAAAAATAAATATACTTGACAGCTACGAGCCACAAAGAGAGAGAGAGAGAGAGAGACAGATGTGTGTGTAAGCGAGGATATGGCCAGGCTGTAGTCGCATAAATGTGCGCTTAATTGAATTAATTAAGCCAACGCATAAACATAAAATCGTCACAAGTAATTGTTGTTGTTGTTTGCTGTTATTTTGTCCATAGCCTGGCGTCTGCATGTTTGCTGATAAAGCTATTGCTGTTGTTGTTGTGACTTACTCACTCTAATACACACACACACACACACACACAACAGGGTGTGAGTGAATCTCTCTCACTGACTGCGCACAGTGGTACGAAATGTCATAATACGCAAATAACAATTATTTTATTTAATTATTATAATTTATGACATAAATTTAATATATTTTAAACTGCATTTAAGACACGCATATTTAAAAATATTTTTGCGCTGCTCTAGTTTATTTTTTCTAGCTCTACATACATATGATTGCGTCTTTCATATTTACTGTGGGTTCTAATTATGTTACGCTGTGTTACTTGCATTAATTACGTCACACAAATTTAATGTGATTTACTGTTAGCTCTGCCTGCTGACTTGTGCATTGTTGAAGGTGCTGTGCCCAGTCATTGTTATTGTCATTGTTGTTGTTGTTCTTGCTGCTGCTGCTCACTCTTGTGCAGTCTGTGATTGCGATTGCTGCTGATTGTTGCCGCTAGTTGCATTTAAAGCGACCCAAAAATGAAGCCCAAAACAAAATGTTACAAACTTTGGCCTAACGGCAGTCTGCTGGCTTCATTATAAAAACACATAAATATATTGTCATGAGCTATTTGTTTGGATAGATTACTGCAAGTAGGTCAGCGAGCAGAGCAAAGAGAATTATGATGAATTGCAGCGAGAAAAGAGAGTGAGAGAGCGGGAGAGCGAGAGCACGCTTGCTGCGTTTTATATTTGTAATTGCTGCTATCGATGCTATAATTAGCCGTTACTTTTTAATAAATAATTGCTTTGAACATATGGAATTTGTTTCTAGTCACCCCTTAGTCACAGTTGCTACCCCTATGAAGTTATGCAGCGCTATTATATAATAGTTCACCCCTACATAAGCATACGGCATAAATATCATTTAAATTTAAATATTTGTGTTCTTTGCTTGCTACTTCTTTTTTTTCAGCGTGCGTTGTGGTCAATTTTCCATTTGGCTGGCGTTGCATAAAATACAAACAAATTATAATAGCAACGCGTATATATTTATAGCTATATATTCATAAATTTATAAATGCATATCCCACTGGCAACATAACGCAGCCCGCACTCAGCCTCAGCTCAGCTCAAGTCGATATAGCGCCCCGATAGTAGCAATATCAATATCAATAACAATGCCATTGCATTGGGCTGATGCTAGGCAACATATGTTCGCGTCTTATCGTCGCTGTCGCTGGCTCTTGGCACTCAAGGGCCTAAGTGAAACATTAGCTCTTATCGCTAGCGCTAGCGCCAGCGCAGAGGCTGTCAAATGGGGGCTGTGGGGTTGATAAGGCATAGGCAACAGCCCCAACCCCAGCCCCAGCCTTGACATCAAATTTGATGGCAACACATTAAGCGGCTAAGTGCGTGCAGTTAGGATTTAGGAGTGTGAGGTTATGGGTTCGAATAAGGTGACGATTTTATGTGGCGTTGTAAAGTTAGAAAACAAAGAGATAAAATATGGTGCAGCTAAAGTCACATAAAAGTATCGATAACATCGATAACACTCACCTGCGCTATATAATCATCTGTAAAGGAGCGCGCCAAGCGCTGACTTGGAACATTTTCCGTTAGTTGTTGTTGATCTTCGTCTGCATCATTATCATCATCATCATTGATATCAACCTGATCAGCTGTTGTTGTAGTTCTTGTTGCTGGGGATCGTTGCGATCTATCACAAAGTACTTGGTGTGGCTGTGCGCGAGCCAGGCTTGCGCATGCCACGCCCACGCTGGAGGCGTCCTTAAGCTTATAGAGCGACTCATACGAGGGCGGCTCCTTTATGGCCGTAGCCGCCGAGGAACACCATTGGAGTGTATGCGCCGGACTGCCATAGTACGCCGGATACGAATAGCGATTGCTGCGACTCTGGCTGCGACTGCGGCTCGTCTTGGCGGCGCTTAAACTATATGGGGAGAAAGGCACAGAAAGTGCTGCGACTGCAGTTGTTGGTAGTGAAGCTGGAGCTGGTGCTTGAAATAACGGCAATGGCAACGGCAACGACAACGGCGGAAGCGGTAGCGGAAGCGTAGCCGGTGCTTGATAGCTCAAGGCAGTTGTCTCATAGCTGCTGAAGGATTTGCGCAGCTGGCGATTGAGTCGCTCATCATCATCGTCCTCTTCGTCCGAGGAGGAGCTCGGCATAGCGTTGGTGCGCTCGTAGGGAGTCCAGAGCATTGAGGAGAGCGCCTCCTCAACGTCCGGCGGCCGTTGCTGGCGATGCGTGGGCGTGGACGTGGACGCCGAAGTAGACGCAAGGCTGGGCGTGTTGCGTTCCGACATGGACATGGCTGCTGTCTGGACATTGCACAATGTTTAGGCGTCCTGCTGAGGTGCGAGTAGGGGCTGACCAACAACAATTGGCAGCATGCTGAGCAGCAAGTGAAACTGTAAGAAAGAAATTCTTGCTTTAAAAACCAAATTCCAGCTTAAAACCAAGTCAAGTGCAGTTCCAAATTGGGCTCCAGTGTAAACAAATGTCTGACAAATTAAATGCTTAGCAAATGCCCCAAATTCGAAATTGCACAAAACTTTTCGAGAGCCCTACCAAGTTCGCAGTACTCCCCGCAGCCCTTTTATTTTCCAATTTGATAAATTGCGATTAAAGCATTTAAAATGCCAAGCAAGAGCGAAAATAAAAAAAAAGGAATAGAATATAAAATATAAAAACAGAATGCCAGTACGAAATACGCCCAACAGACAGGCTAAAAAACAAGCTTCCGTTTTGTGGCCAAAATATATGCAGAAAAGTTTGCGACGCTAAAGTTTCTGGCAGCCTCTTTTGCCTTCAAGCGCTGTAGTAATCCCGTTCCGAGACCCAACAAATAAAAAAAAGCCAAACTTTTCTATGCGTACGTGTGTGTGCTTGTGTGTGTGTGTGTGTGTGTAGGCTGAGACATCGAGAGTCTGAATGCTGTTACTCGCATTAGAAATGCTCAGTCAGGCCCCAAGTTTAAACTTGACTGCCAATTCGAAGTTTTTCGGGTGCGAAGCGAGCAGCAAAAAAAAAAAAAAGAAAAAAAACTGGCACAGCAAATGGCTTAACAGCCATTGGACTAAACGGCTGCAGACATTGCATTGAGCTGAAAAATGCTCGCCTAGCCTAGCATCAGCATCTTTCTCTTCCTCTTTTAAAGCCTGCTGGGTGCCATTGCCATTTTACATGCAGTTGTTGCTCAGCCATGCAGGCCAAACCAGCTTAGACTCACCCACTGTAGCCAAGAAGGAGACAAGCCAAATGCCGAATGCAAGTAACGTTTATGCGTGTGAAAAAACAGTTAATTAATTGAACACTTTAAGCACATTGACAGCAAGTAAACAGCTTAAAGCAAAATGTAAACAAGTGACGGCAGTTTAATATATTTGCCTGCCGCCACGCAGTGCGATAAATGAGCAATCAATCGGCGACACTTACTCACGTAAACGTTTAAGCAAAAACAAAGCTCGAAGCAATATATTTTTAATAAGTAAAATAAATATACTATAAACATAAATATATATATAATATATACCCCTCAATATACCATTATATATTTATATTATCTTATCTTGTATCTTAGCAGCGTATCCGTCTATTTCCTAAAGTTAATAAAGCTCAAAACCTTCTCCTTTAATAAATCAAAATCAAAGTGCAGCATTGTATTAAATTAAATAAAATCTACAATTCAATGTAAAATTTATTTTATTTAAACTCATCAAAATACATACATATTGAGCATAAACATTAAAGAAACTACTTTTGATTTTAATAATTCAAATAACTAATATCTAATAAAAATTGACAAATATTGCTTATCTAGTAATTCTATGCTTATGGGTGATTCATATTCATTTTAAATAATATATCGCTGAATTTTAAAGCTTAAGCTTTAACTACAAATTTGATCAGATAGAAGTGCCACTTGAATTTTGCAATTTGCCTGCCACACTTATCTGGTGCATCTTGGTTTACAATAATAGTTAATCAATTCGCGTTATCTTCCATCGCATAAACTGACAATTGCAAAAGCGTAATCCACACAATACAACACTCGCTGTAAACCACATGGACTCTGGGCTGTGGCTTCGGCTTCAACTTGCTTTGCCACTCGCTTTCTCTCTCTATGTTTCTCTCTCTCTTCTTTATTGCTGGCGCAGCGTGAGGCGCTGCTGCTG
Organism: Drosophila busckii; assembly: GCF_011750605.1. Classification (NCBI taxonomy): domain Eukaryota; kingdom Metazoa; phylum Arthropoda; class Insecta; order Diptera; family Drosophilidae; genus Drosophila; species Drosophila busckii. Next base: position 8,380,856 of record NC_046605.1, read on the forward strand.
CCATTGAAGCTGAAGTTTTATGTGTTGCATATCCTAAGGCGCTTTGCTGTTCTAATTTTTTTTGCTTGCTAGCCTTTTTCATTTTTTTTTTTTTTTTGGTTGCCTGTTTGCTTTGTTTGTATTTTTAGTTTGCCACCATTGAAGCCGATGTTTTTGTTATGCTTAAATAAAGATTTGTGTTAGTGTGTTTTATTCTTTGGCTGTGCCCGCAATTGTTGTAATTGTTGTTATTGTTGTTGTTGTTGTTGCGGCGCACTTGGCTTGTGTTTGTTTGGCAAGTTTATGTGCATTGCTGGCCTTCATTGTTGTCATACGGCATTGTTGTTGGCACGCCAGAAAACGACGGCACAATGGCCTCACACAAATTAATATGTGCAACAATTGTGTGCATGTGTTAGCGTCTGTGTGTGTGTGTGTGTGTGAATGAGTTTGTAAGGCTTGTTATATGCACGTTACCTACTTTTGTGAGCTTTTAATTAAGCACAAGTTTGCACAAAAAACAAGGCAAAAAGAAAAACAGCAAGCAAAAGCCTTGAAATCTTTAGGCCTTGTACGCTTTTGCTTTTGTGTGTGCAAATTTCATGTTCGTCGTCGTCGTCGTGCGCTTTGTGTTATTTATAGCCACAAGTATTATACAGCGAAAGCTTACATATATTTATATTTGATTTATTAAGCAAGTGACTGTGACACAAGCCTGAGCATGGCTACTTAGCTGGCTAATCCACTTTGATTAGATATTTTTAATATAAGCCTTGAAGCTGTCACAGCAAATATTAATTATGAAAGCAGTTCTATTAAATAATAAACAAGCATAAAATATGAAATTTAAAAGCAGCTTGTGCTCTAATCAAGTTTGTACATTTTTAGGCAGCAGCATTTTCAAAAGAGTTTCTTAAGCAGCTTTCAAAACTATTTTATGGCCATTATTATTATGCATATTGCTGCTTGAGTTAAAAAACAAGCTGCTTACATTTCACAAAAGGATTTTACTTTGAAAATTTAGATGCTTTGTGCTCGGCCAAGTGCCCTTCGAACAATACACAAATAGCTTTTAACGAGGCTGCAGTTTACTTTGACAATTAGTGCAAAAGTCTGTGAATGGTAAACAAATTGTTTGTATTTTTGACGAACTTCCAAGATCTTGAGAGTTCTATATATATTGCAAACAAGTGCCACAATTTACTTAGAAATAAACTTGAGCGCAAAAGCAAAATGAAATTAATGCTGTAAATCATAAAAGCAAATTAAATAAGCGCATAGAGAAAGTAGCAAAACGTAGAGCGGGCGGGGCGCGGGAGTGGCAAATGAAAAATAACAAAATAAAAAATAATAATTTTGTGCAAAGGAAAAACTCTCTGTGAAAATGTCAGGCAAATGAGCAAAAATTTTTGTAAACAGCTGCTGAGCATAAAAGCAAAGCCAAACGAAGAAGAAGCAGCAACTGAAAATGCAAAGAATTATGCAAAGAAATTATTTACATAAATATATAGAGCGCAGCGCATTTTATTTTTATTTTTATGCTTGTATATAAAATTCTTGTATATATATTTTGTTATTTGCCTAGACGTGCGTCGCGCTTGCCAGAGAAACTTTTTTATACGCTAGGGAAAATTTTGCAGTGCGGGCAAAATAATAATAAAAAAAAAAAAAAAATAGAAAAAAAGTTGCTGAAGCGTTGCCATTGACAGCGTTTGGCAAATTGCTGCCAGTATGTTTGTAATGCAAACAAACTTTATCTAATTAAAGGAACACGTGTTCCAGACACGCCCCCTGCCCCCGCGTCACAAGGCGTAGCAGTGCTAGGCAACAGCAGCGCTTTGCCAGTTGGCAATTCTCAATCAACTGCGTCGATGTCTTCATCTTGGCGCGCGAGAGATGAGAGAGAAGCTGAAGCAGCTTTGCCTGCTTTGCATTGATGACGCACTTCAAATGCTTTTGATGCTGCCAGCCCAAGCACTCACACTCGAACAATTTGCATTCGCAGCTTTGACAGTAACGTAACGTGCGAGCGTTTCCGTTTCCTGTGTGTCTCTCACTCTGTCGCTCCCCTAGGCCTGTCGTCTAACATCGAAAGTCTCTTGCATGGCTGTCAACGTCAAGTCAAAGCGTATTTGGAATCCCTGAGTTTTGAGCTCGAGTGCCTTTTGAGTTGTTTGTCAATATGTAGACCATTATTCAATCAATATATTGACACACATTTCATTTGCCACCCACCACTCTCTCGCCCGCAGGCAGCCAAGTGCCGCACTTCAAGGCTCCCATTCCCATCAGCAAACGCTTTCGCCTTTCGTTGCAGCCGGCCAAGTGCTAATCGCAAACAAAGTAGTTTTTGCTTGAGTTCCATTTCAATTTCTTTTGACGAGCCACCCACCCGCTCTTGGCTCTTGGCAGCGTCTTCGATTGATTCGGCTTGTACTTTGACACACTTCCCAAGCTGCTGTGTGTGTGTGTGTGTGGCCCCCAGGGACCTTCAGCTCCTTCAACGCTTAACTATTGTGCGTGCGCCTATGGCCGTCGCACTTTCCCTTGCTGCCAAGCCATTAAATTGAATTTGAAGCTCTCGCTCTCTTCTATTTGCACATGCCTTCGTTGCTTCTTCTTCTTCTTTCTTTTCGGCCTTGCTTTCGTTACGTTGCGTGTGTTTTTAATTTAATTCTCAAGCAGTTGTGCCTTTCATTTCTTTTCTTTTTTTTTGGTGTAACTAAGACAAGAAGCTTTCAGCCCCAGCCGCCAGTCAATCGAAATATCAACATTAGCTCCAATGCTTTGCCAACTAAATCGTTTAAGCCATTTAGGCTTTGTTTACATGCAAGTACAACGCGTAAGGCTCTCAGCTCTTAGCTCTCTCTATCTCTAATAGAGTTGTACTGTAATGAACTTTGAGTCGGCAACTCAATTTGCTTGTCAAAAATGTTACGACTCTCGACTCTGATGTTTGATGTATTGAGCTTTAATGCCAATTAGAATCAAAATGCAAATAGAATAAAAATTAATTGGGCTAAGAGGCTCACAAGTAATAAAGCTGTTGCTGAAGCAATTTTTGCTTGACTTGGTCGACTGCGATATACACTTTGTAATAGTCAGACAAGCAGATTTATAAACAAATTAATTTATATATAAAATGTAACTCATATAAATTACAAATTAATATAAAATTCCAATACTATTTTCTAACAACTATTCATAGTCAAAAATAAATAAGCAAGATGTCATTGAATTTAAACAAATTATTTTGTTGTTTAGTAAAATTATATTTAATCATAGCTGTTCAATAATAGTTTATTAATCATTAATAAATAAATTATGTTTTTTAAAATAACTGAACAAATGCTTAAATTTCAAATGTTATTCGGTTTTGCTCAATTAGCAATAATGCGGAATTAATTGGGTTTATTACAAATATTTTAAAATATATTTAAAACAAAGTTTTGTGCTCAATAAGCAATAATGCAGAATTTATTGAGTTTATTACAAATAATTTAAACTATATTTAAAACAAAAGTCCTAGAAATTTGTTCTATAATTTGAATTATTTAATAATATTTTAAGCAGACATTACAACTTAATCTGCAACATAAATAAAATGATTACTGTCATGGGCTGTTGATTTTAATTTATTTATTACTTTTTGTTTACTTGCTTAGCTTTCAATAAGTGCCCAATAAAAAATATACAATCGTTTAATAAATTTACTTCGCAATTTAGTGCCTGCCTAAATTGTAAAAAGCTGAACTTTTCGACTTTATAATTTACTGCTCGTTTGCTAATTGAAGAGCATTTAATGCCAAGTGCTTAGCAGCACTCACAAATGCAATATTCAATTAAACTTTTTGCTTGGCCACTCACTTGCCGGCGCGCTCAGAGTGAACTAACTTCAATTAAGCAACTTTAAGCAGCAGGCAGGCTCTGGCGTGGCCAAGAGACTGACAGGCAACTGTTAAGTTTTTTTTTGGGGGGGGGGGGTGGCGCATGCGAGTGGAAGCTGCTCCAACTTACCTCAAAGTGCAGTCCGGTGGAGGCCGCAGGTGCTGGCAGCAGCAGCAGCTTTAACTCGAGATGCCGCTCGCTGCCTTGAAAAGTTATTTCTGCAACGATTTTCTTTTGTTTTCGTTCAACTTTCACTGACACAGCTGCAGCTGTTGTTGTTGCCGCAAAAGACTGCAGCTTGGCTTGGCTGGCTTAATTATGCTAAAAGCAACTTGTGCAGCTGCGTGCCAAGTTAGAAAAAAATTGAATATTTACACTGGGAGGACGCGCAGTGGGGCGAGCTCAGGTGAGCGGCGAACAGACAGCGCAGCGCTGTATCAATGTCAAAGTCGAGCGCTGCCTTAGCTTGTTGCTATCACTGTTTACACGCGCTTGGGCTGCTAAGTATGTGTGTGCGTTTGTGTGTTTAACGCGGCGTATGCGTAATTTTTGACGCGAAACACTTTCGCCAGTTTGACGCGCTTTACAAAAAATACGTAAGCACTGCTGACGTTGGCATAGAACACGGCTGCTACAGCGACGCGTACGAACTGAACGCACTTGCCACAAGCCGTGGCCAGCTCGACTCGCTTGGAAGGCTCGACATGAACTCAACAGAGAGAGCCGTTGGCGGTGGTGAGTCTGCGCAGCAAGTGGCACGTGCAACGGCGGCAACTTCCAGTCAGTCAGCCAGTGCCAAAATGTTTGTTTACATTTTGCACGCGCCCTCAGCTGCGGCTGCCACAGACAGAAGTCCTGTGTTGAAAATTTTGCTATTGCCTACTTTTGTGCGTTAGATATAAATTTAACTACGGCACGTGAGCTGCCCCCCCACAGCCTGCGCTTACTTAAAGTGCAATAGGCCTACATATAACCACTGCTGGTATTGTTAAGCGCAAGTCGCTGCAGCTTCTTGTTGCATGCCCCAACGTTTAGCTGCAAAATTGAGCAACAAGCTTGTCAAAATAACGTGCAGCATACTAAGCAGACACACACACACAGACACACAGACATAACCATACACGTACTGCAGGCAAACAGCTGCTGGTTGCAACTATTCTCAGCTCTTTAGTCGCCACATGCTGCATGCGGCTACGCCTCATACATATTTATAGCCTCAGCTCTCAGGGCGTTTGCTGCTGCTGCTGCTTGCCATGAATATTCGCACTAATTTGCTGCCAATTGAATTTCGACTTTTGCATTTTTGACTTTTGCTAAGCACAACACACACACATACACATACAATGACAAATTAAAGGTATAGAGTGTTGTACGCCTGAAGTTTTAAGTTAATTTGTATAAAATTTAGTTAGTATGCTATTAATTTTAGTTGCATTTTAGTTTAACAAGTTTAGTAATTAAATAACATTTTTAATTTGATACAAGCGCGCTTAAAGTTAAAATATATGTTGCGATATAATGTTACCATTTGTCAAGTATTTAAATCAATTTATTTTCAAGGCACACGTATCAAATTAATAATTTTATCTTATAATAAACAACAATACATTTTAATTGATAGGCACACCTATTAAATTATTTATTTTTATTTTACATTTAACAGCAATACATTTTTATTGATTTATTTGTTATATATTTTTGTTAATGCAAACGAAGCTAAAATTATAGTTAATATAAGTGCAGCAATGAAACGTTAGAGCTTGTCTTAAATTTAGCAGCAACTGCAGCTTAATAAAATGACAGCTGCAGACCTTAGTTGCTCTCACTAAATTATTGTACGCATATTTAATTCGTAGCTACACTTAAAATAATAAAGCGCATTAATTATCAACATTATGCATTTATATAATTAAGCTTGCTTAAAGATTTAACTGAATTTGCATAAACTGAATTAAATTTCTATAAAAGCAAACAACATAAATTATATTTAATTTGCGAATTTATATAATTATAGAGGCAAATTATATATAAAGCATGTGTTGGCATAAAATGTAAAGCTGCTGCATATAACAATTAAATAAAATAAATTAGTAATAAAAAATATTTTATACTACAAATTGAGCTACTACATAATTCAATAGCTTAAGTTAATAATTAATTATTTTCAACAGCTATGACTATATTGCTCAGCTTAGTATTATTTTCAATGTCTCACTTGCCAAGCTTTAGTGTTCAATTATTTACACTCTTAATCCTGCAAATCATCTTCAAGCACTCCAGCCAGACTTAAAGTGCGAAAACTTTCTCGCAGCGCTCTTCTTACCTTAGCAGCATTATCTACGATATTCCCACATTCATTAGAGCTGTTAGGCAAATTGCGTACTTGCCGCGCATAGGACGTGGGGGGCAAAAAGCAAATTTTTATTGGCAAAACTTTTTTAATTATCATTAATGAACATGAAGTGCGGCCAACTGGCCATGTGCTGACCAAGAGGCAACAGCAACGGGCAACGAGAACATGTTGAACTTTCGCATTGCAATTATTTTAATGTTCAATGATGTTGCAACTTGGCAGGCAATCGCAATGATTTATTATTGCCTGGAAACCTCTGCGTCCAAGTTCCCATTTGAGTTTGGCTTTTGCTTTGTCTACGAGTTTTAGCTTCAGTTGTAGCCTGAGTTTGAAGTCTTGCCGCATTTATATATGAAAGTTGCCAGAGCTGGCAATTAGACTGTGTGTGTGTGTGTGTGTGTGTGTAGGGCAGAGGCTGTGGTCGAGGCCAAGCCTATAGTCCATGAAACAGCGCTTTATGTCTAATGTGTTATAATGGGCAGCGAAATCGATTTAGTTGCATTTCAGTTTTATGTGTGTGCGGCCTCAGAGATTTGGGATTTGGCTTCAGACTTGGCATGTTGACAAATGAGCGCGTTAGCTGCTTAAACTTTCAACTGCAATTTACATGCCAAGCACAAAAGCAGCATGAACAATGCTCAGTTTATAATAATTTAGTGCATAATTGTTAAATGGCAATTCTCATTAGCAAGGAAATGATATTTATCAAAATAATTGTAGATAATCTTCGGATTAGATTATTTTAAATGATATGTTTATTTTACGTTAATCAAGCAATTTATTGGTTGTAATGGAAACAACAACAACAATAAATAACAATTTTTTATTAATAATGGATATGCAACAATAATGGAAATAAAATAAATAATATAACTGGAGAAGAATTCACGTTCTTTGCCTCCCTCTTGTCCATAGATCTACAGGATCTACGTCTGGTCATTGTGGTTCGTGTGGGCCTGTAGACGTTTCTTCTAACGATTGTTACCTTAAATTATTTGAAATTTTTTTAATGATTTTCTACACAATAATTTTACTAACTATTACACAAAGTTGCAAAACTTTGATTTGTATTCATATTTTATTTGTTTTGTAGAAAAGTCTTTACAAATTTCAATTGTAGAATTGTCATAACTTCCAAAAAAAAAGGCAAAATAAGAAAATAACATTGATAAAAAATATAATAATAGCTAATAAAGATTGAATTACAATTATTATGTTATTATCTATATTACTTATTTTTAAGTTATGATAATTTTTCCATTGCTTGGCTAAATAAAATTGTAATTCAATCTTTCGCGCAGCTTTGCAATAAAAATAGTTCAATCTGTCAAATAATGATTATAACTCTTTATCATTATTTAACAGCAATGTTTTAGTATGTTTAGAGCTTAAGCTACCTGCATTCAATATCACTTAGCTAATTGCTTTACAGCCGTAACCCCATGCTCAAGTTATTTGGGCATTAAATTCAGTCCAAAAGCTAGTGGGCTAAACTTTTATTATTATTGCAAGCCATAAATAATGCATAGCAATTTTTTGTACGTATAATTTATGCGCACTTCAAAACAATTTGCGGGATTTGAACGCTTACCCCAGCCCCAGCCTCAGCCATGTGGCATTTGAATGGGTCTTGCAACACATCGATATCATATAATTTTAATATAAAAAAGAACCTTAGCCGAGCAAACAGGCCAACAAACACGCACGACTACCTAAAGCACACACACACACACATACTAATGCAGATGATGTGGTATCTGCCACACAATTGCAACACACTTGCCGCAAAAGCCCATTGAACGGGCTTTGCCATGCCCCAGTGTGTGGCAGAATCAGTTCCAGTAACTGAAACAGCGCAGAGGCATAGAAAACACCGCAGGCCAAAGGCCCAGGCAACATTTATGACATATGCACGCAAGGCGACGACCCGCACACACACGCACACGCACACACACTAGCATATTTTCATAGACCAAAGCCGAGCAGCAATTGAACCCCATCGGCACGCGCTTTCCACGCAAAAGCAAAAGCAAAAAAAAACACAGAAAACAAAAAAAAATTACGTAAGTTGGTTATAAGCGATTTTGCCAGTGCCGCTGGCCGTGGCAGCAACAGCTTTGGGGCAAGTTTTTGCCTTTGATAGAGCGCGCTATTGTTACCACATTTAAGTCTGCCCCATGCCGCAAGCCAAATAGCTGTATCTGTAGCAGCATTCGCTACATTTTTCTCTTCCTTTTTTTTATGACAAACCGTTGCGTATACGTAAAATAGCGTACGCCACAGCACGGCGGAGAAAATGAAAGGCAAGTATTGCAATAAAACATAAAATTGCTGACTTCAATTCGTTTGCCATTTGGGTTCTTCGTTTTCCCTTTCTTGCTTCCCTTTTTTTGCCTTTTTTACACGCCCTCGATTTTCTTCAAATGTCTGCGGCGTAGTGTGCGTAAGGCTAAGGGTGCCCCCATGTGTGTGTGTGTTTGTGTGTGTGTCAGAACCAACCTGCGACCGCTTTTCTTTTTCTTTTTTATACCTACATATATATTTTATTAGGTTTTATTTGATTTACACTTGTTTTGCGCTGAAACGTTTTGCCTTCAAGCTTTTTATACGTGTACGTGTGTTTGTTACACTGCGTGTGTGTGTGAGTGTGGGCGTGTCTGGGGCGTAAGTGAGCACTTGCTGAAAGCAATTGCAGCACTTGCTTTCCAACAGCGACTGCGAAATTAAAAGACAAAGCTGCGCTAAGCACAGCGAGACACTCGAAACAACTTGCAATGCACTTTGAATATTTTTAGATTCTGCAAATTGTTAGAAAAGCAAAACTCTTAAGCGAATTTATATTTAAGAAGGCGTAGATTAATTTAGCACTATTTATTATGCAAAAATAAAACAATTGTTTATACGACTAATTGATCAAGTACAACTTTGAAATGTTAAAAAATTCATATTTAGATGCATGAGAGTTTAATACTGCTCACTTACTCTTTTGTTGCTTACGATCATTGTAGTTCTATATATATATAGATAATTTCACTCCCTATTTTTTGTTGCAAGTCATTTGAATTTTGCTTGCAACGCCAACATCACATTATATGAATCAATTACATCATAGCTAGAAAAATGTGGGCTTTTGTTATTGATGTAACAAACTCTTGCTACTAATGTAAGTCAATTCTTGTTTCCAGGTGAGTGCGACCTGACCTACCTTACCTCACTATCTGTACAACATACTTAACTAAAACAAAGTTTAATTACTTATCACTCAGTAATTATATCATTCAGACTATTATTTGTCTTTGTTATTGTTGTAGTGCTAATAGTTCCTCCAGTTGAGTTGGCTGCATAGATTTTAATTGTTTTAGACATAACTTCCTTAAAAATTCTTGAATTCTTGATTCTTGAACTGCTTTATGCTTGTACGAATGCTAAAAACAAAGTTGCATCATTACAACTTGATATTTTACAGAGCGTAAGTCATTAGTTCTATTGCCATAACTTTGGCAACAATATTATTTTATTAATCAAAATAAAACAGCATAAATTTATTAAGAATATTATGAGTTAAAAGCTTTACACTGCGATTTTTTAAACTGAGCTATAGCTTATTAAAGTTAGACATTAACAACCAAGAATTGTTCGTAGCTTAAAGTTGTATTGTTTGTTTACTTTTGTTCATAAGTTCGTTAAATAATTTTTTCCAAGCATGTTTATACTCACGCCCATATAAAACGCTTAATGCAAGTAAATCGCATGTTTTTCCCTCAATTTAGAGACTTTCAACTTTCGAACAACTCAATCTTTTGTTATTGATATAACAACCTTTTCTTATTGATATAAGAATTTGTTGCTTAACTTGAAAGCGGCGTGCGCTGCTGTCTGCTAATTAGAAATTATTTACTTAGCATACTTAGCAGCGTCATATTCACATCAATTCAACTTTCATTCAAATTAATTTAATTTCTTTTAACTTGAATATTAAAAAGCTTTGGCAGCCTTACTTGGTTTGTTTATAAACAAGTATAATAAATAAATATGCATATTTTATAATATTTGGCCTTTGTTTTTCTAAATGTTGATATATTTTAGCAACTTTAAAATATGAAGTTGCTTTAAGCTCTCGACTGTGAATTTTATCAACAGTAGTGCTATGCTAAGTTGGTTTTACACCCAGACCGAAGCTTGTAAATTTTGTTTTGGTTTTTACTGCTATCAGCTTAGCTCAGTTGGTATTGCCAGTAAAGTTGAACTTTATGCATTTGCTACGCGCTGCGTATATCTGAGGTAAGTTTACAATCCATTTGCAGTTTTTACAAGCAAAGAATTAAGGTAGCAACACGCTGTGCCAAACCTAAAGTACAATTAATTAAGCACGCAAGCGTGGCAAGGACAAGGATTTTAATTAAAATTTTGCCGAAGCAGCAAAAACGTACCGCCCCGCACCGCTCTGCGCACTCAATCGCAGTCAATTGGCTGCTGTAGCCGCTCTCAGTTGCACTTTGCACTTTGTTTCATTATTTCATTACATGCCTGAGCTGCAATTGTAAGGCTTTCAATTTAAGCCGAAAATTGGTAATTGCCAATATAGCAGTGAGCTGTGGCCAACAATCAATGAGCCCGGACTCACAATTGTTCGTTCGTTCGGTCCATCCAATTGGACGGGCGAGTTGAGTTGGCTGAAATTGAAAATCTCGTTGCGCTTTACCTTGACACACTCTGAATGGCGACCGTGTGCTCTACTTTTACTCATTTCACACGGCAAATGTTGTTTGTGGCTAAGCAAGCGAGATAAGCTTTATTAGTTTATGCACATCAGATTCAGAGCCCCAGAACTCTCTAGACCGGGCTGCAAATGCGGATGCAAATGCGGATAAAAGGCAGCAAGCGTGCAAACAGGTGAAAGCCATGCCACAAAGGCTCTGCTCTCTCTCTGTGTGTGTGTGTGTGTGTGTGTGTGTGGCAGCATTTTCAAAGGACCTTTTGGCCTTAGGCCACAAGGGGTTGAGGTTTTCATAAAGCAGCAGGCACTGTGCAAAAAAAAACATAAACAAAAACATTTTTATTTTAGCTGCAAGAAATAGACATAAATTTTTATTTATTTACGAACATAGTTATTATACAAACTAAGATAATAACTAAAAGTGGCCAACGACTCAAATAAATTTTTATTTTAGTTAAAGCTTCACAAATTATTAATTTTAAATGCATAGCTAAATGTTGCTATATGTAAATAAATGTTAGTTAACAAATTATATAATGGGCGTATTTAATATGTGAGTATTCATTATGTGAACTAAATAATAATAGCAAATAAATTAAAATAATCAAATTAAATAAATATAATTTTTTTGAAAGTAGTTGAAGTATTTTTCTTTTTGTTGCTTGATTGTATTTTATCTGTTCCCAATCTAAAGATTAACAAATTTCCTCAAAAATAAAAACTTAATTTTTAATAACTAAAAAAAATTAATTTTTAATATTTTTTGTGTCATTTTCTTTTGCCGCCGACTGTTCATAGTTGACAATAAATAAATAAATATTCAGCCTGAAGGCCTTTGTTGCTCTGGCTATACCAATTGTACCATAGAATTTAATTCTAGGCTACAATTAAAATAAATAAATAATTTATTTTGCATGTTTAGCAGCAACTTTTGTTCATGCTTTAGCCTTTTGCTATTCAATCAGCTAATTGATTAATTGTACTTTAGACAAGCAGCTGCAGTTTTAAAATGAGTTGGTTGCCTTACTAATATCTAAAGCTTGGACTCTTTCTATTTAGTTCATTATTATAAATAAGCAAATTAAAATGTAAATATGTTCAAATGTAAATATTAAAATATGTAAAAGTAGAATAAGTCACTTAACACTAGTTAAAAAAAATAATGGTAAGCAAAACATCCTCACATTCCTAGACGAAAGACCCAGTAGCTAAGGCTGCCTCCCCTGAAGCTTAAATTTTAACTTTAAGCCTACATATATATTATATTATATATATATATATAATAAATATTTAGTTTATTGCTGTCAAAACTTCATTCCACACACATTTTCTCTCAGTGCTGCTTACTGAGCCAAGGTGTTAATGAGTGCGATAAGCTCTAAATTAAAATATGCATAATTTAGGATGCTTGCCTATGACTTTTGTGTGTGCCTTGAATGCAACACACACTCAACTGAGCTCAACTCAGCTCAGCTCAGGGGAAAGTACTTAACTGCCCAAGTGTTTAAACAAAGTGAAACTTAAAAAGCAAGCACAGCCAGTGCAATAACAATAAATGCAAAGAAACATGCATAGCTTGCTCCCCCGGGCGTATTAACCCCAAAAGCTGCAAGGCTACAAGTCACTTACTCAACTAAATTCGAAGCGATTCAATAGGATTGAAGCCGCAGGGCTTACAACAAAACGAAAGACTAATTGGAGTCACCAGCAATATATAAAATTTGTGGGCAATGATTTGAGTTAGTTACGGACAGACACAAGTTCATATAACGCTTATTATAAATGAAGGTGTGAGTGAAGCTTAAGGGCAGCAGCAGCCCTAAAGACAAAAACAGCTTCACACGTCAGGCAGACAAACACACACACACACACGCATACATATACAGCTGCTGACACACGCTTAGGGTATTAAGGTCAAAGCTATAAAACATGCAAAGCACTGGAGAGTCCAGGAGTACATATAGTCTGGCGCTCAACATAGTCCATCACTTGCTGCAGGACTACTGGCTGCTCAGTCAGGTAGCCAGCACAGCGGACAGGAATACGGACAGGACAGCAGAGCGCCTGCAGCTGAGGCCGTCGACACGAACTGTGTAACTCTCTGGCTAGTGCTACTGGTGCCAGCTAACCTGGTCAGTCAGTGCTTTTTATTAGTTTTGCATACGAGCTGTGGAGCAGCAAACAAAAAGGCAACTAAAGCCAACAGTGGCTGCAAAAAGTATGTGTAACAAATGCTACGCTTTAAAAAAATGTGCGGCATATTGATAGATTATTTTTTGCTGCTACACATGCTGCAGTTATGAATTTCTATGCTTAGCTTAAGCTCATAGACTAGACAGTAGAAGAGGCAAAAAAAAAGCTAAAAAGGCAGCACTCTTAAGTAAAGTCAACTTAGGTGTTGAATTAAATTTGTGCCTTAAGCCTTAAGTCAATTAGATTACTTATAGTTTTTTTTTTTTTAATTAACATCTTTATTTAATATTATTCAGGAACAATTTTAATTAAAGCCTTTAACCCAAATGTTGTCAATTATTTATAGTAAAATTTAAAATCAATTACAATTAACTAGTTAAAATAAGCACCACAAGCTTTTCCAATATGCTTATAACAAATTAAATTTAGTTTAATTTACTAGCAGTAAGCTTATTATAAATAAACCTTTTATTTATTATAAATAAAAAGCACACACAACCAAAAAGTGTCTTGTGCGCTTTCGCAGCTGTGCATAAACATTTGTTGAGCACTGTTGTGCGAGTCTTTGGGACACATGCATAAGTTCAGTGCACACTCAATTGGATTGGCCCTTTTTAGACAGGACTGGCGCACTAGTGTTAGTTTCGTAGCTTGGGCTGCTGCTGTTCACGCTGCGCCCATAAATATGCTACAGTTTAATGTACGTTTTGTCCTGGCAACGCGTTTGATGTTTTTTTTTTTGCCAAAGCAACATATTTTAGACACGGACAAACAAGCAGCACACACACACATACCAATGCATTCCCTTGTCATTTGTGGTCGCTCTGGTTTCCGTACACACACATACGCACATAATAGTATTAGTGTGTTGTGCTGTCTGTTTTGATCCCATGTTAATAATATAAATGATGATTTATGGCTCTCGCTGGACTGAGTCCACACACACACAACAGCTGAGCGTCAATCGACTGTTGAATTATTGATTGAAATTAAAGATAGACCCATAAAGCACTTGTAACTTAATTAGCAATTATGCATATTTATGCCTCGACCTCCACACTCATTAAAATCTAAACAGCGCGCACTTTAAGCTTTTTGCATTTGATGAACGCCTTGGCTTTGATTATTTATGCATGCCCGCTTTGAAATTGAGAAAAATAAACAGAAATTGTTTTGCAACCAAAAGACAATCAAAACAACACAGCCCAGCCAACCAACCAACCACCCACCCACCCCCGCTGCTACATTGGCAATGCCAGCAAATATTTAAGGCATTTGCCAGCACATTAAAATCGAATTTTGCATAGACGAAAAACAACGTGGCCCGCCAATTCTCTCTCTTTCTCGCTCTAGCTGTGTAGCATAAAAAAGCCACAGGGCTTCGGTTTTGTGACCTCAGTTTGTGCCCCCCCACACCCACAAGAAGCTGCAAAAAATTTATGCAAACGAATTAAATTGGCAGGCTGATGGGCTGTTTGTGCTGCTTGGCAGGAAGCCAGCAGGACTTCATGCTGATTGCGCCTCAGCGCCATATAATTATATTTTTAAATTTAAACATTAAATATTTACATGAATAAGCACACACGCACACACACACACACACATAGAAAGAGAGGGCGCGACACCTTGGCAGACATTTTATGGCGCATAAACCAATTTACAGTTATCGCAAGTCACAACAGGTATGCGGAATGGGCCATAAAAACGCAACTTTTGCAATTAGCCAACACTGCAGCGTAATTTGGGCAACAATAAAATCGAACAAATCGAAGCAAAAAAATATTAAGTGCGCTTAAAAGAAAATGAAGAAAAGCAAGCGAGCCGACTCGACTTGTAGTTGCTGGCAACACGATAATATTTCATCATATCTATAGCTGTAGCTATATATAGCTATATATGTCTGTATACAACAGCCAGCCTAGCAATGCGAATAACAACAGACGCATTGCCAACAAACATTTATCATTGTTCCAGTTGAGCGTGAAACGGCATATGAAAATATGTGCCTGGGACTGGGGAGTGGAGCTGAAGCTGGGACTGGGACTGGGGCCTGGCGCTGTAAGAACAAAAATAAACAAAGGCGCTGGCCACAGCTATTGATCATGTGCGCATGAGGCTGCCAGATATGATATAACAGATAGAGTTGCGAAACAAATATCACAGCTAAATTGATTAAAGAGAACTGCGCTCAAGTGCTTTGCATTTCTGCTTTGCTATTGCAACAAAGCTGCATGAAATGCAAAGAGCAGAAATTAAATACAGCGCTTGGTTAGTGGGTCAAACAATATTAGAAATAAAAGTGACAATTTGCAACTATTTTGTAATTTAAAAATAAATATTACTGCAGCTGTGTGTGTAATTATATTAAAATGTTTGAATGCTGCACTTGATTTATTCATCATTGCTCTTGATTTATTTTATGTGCGCCACACACCTGTTTGATTATTAATTGTATGCTTAACATATTATATTTATTTATTTTAGGCATTGCTCAAATAATTTATAATTACTTAAAAAATAGTTAAGCATTATTTAAGTTCATTTGTAGCAATTGCAAATTAGCTTTAAACAATTTAATGGCAACAATGTTTGCTTGAAAAAGCGGCTAATAAGCAACTATTTGCACTATTTGTTTATGGCAAGTTTTTTATAGACATATATAATATATATCATATATATGTTGATATTTAAATTGCTTTGTAGTTATGAAAAAGCAACTCAATCAAGCAGCAACTTAGTTGAAATCAAGTTGAAAATAAATTTACTCTGAATGCCATAGAATTTAATTCTAGGCTACAATTAAAATAAATAAATAAATTTACAATTGTAAAAGATTTTCTTCAATTACTTTGCATATTTTGACATACTAATTTTAGTCTACACTTTGTTTATATTAGTTTATTGCATATGCTTAATTTTGATATTTAATTTGCTTTGTAGTTATGAAAAAGCAACTCAAAGCAGCAGCAACTTAGTTGAAAATAAACTTAAAATTGTTACAGTTTTTCTTCAATTACTTTGTGTATTAATTTTAGTCTACACACTGTTTACAATAATTTATTGCATATGCTTAATTTTGACTTCAACTTCAAAATGCTCCCAACTCCGTTTTGCTTACGTCTATTGCAAAAGAGAAAAACCAGTAAAAGCGATATAAAGCACATAAATAAATAAACTGTGCCACGCACATAAATACACACACACATATACATATACATATATATACATATGTGCATATGACAACAACACCAAAACGTGGGCTCGTTAACTGACAAGAGGTGAGTTTGAAGTTGGCAGCAGCGCCCAGTTGAAGGCTAAAATGTGAAGTGGCGGGCGCGCATAGCACAAGCAATTCCAAAATGAATGAATGACAGAGCGCTCATTGTTATATGTGTGTGTGTCTATGTGTGTGTGTGTGTGTCCCGCTGTGTTGTTGCCTGGCGCTTTACCCCTGTTGCCATCTCAATTGCGAGCTACAGCGAATTTTCATTGTTGCCAACATGAAAATATTCTCAGGCCAATGCATTTGATTGTGCCGCACACACACAAACACAATAACTGCCTGTCTGTGTGTGTGTGTGTGTGTGCGTTGTCTTGACTTCCTGCAGAATGAAGCGCCCATGTAACGCTCATTTTACATGCGGTGGGGCCCGTCGTAACACGGTTATTGCATTAAGCAAAAGTTGTAGCCTAGATTTGAATGCCGCATGACCGTTGCCAGTTCTTGTTGCCAGCTGCCACCACGCGCTTTTCACTTTTCCCCCGCACCACCACCCCCTTTACATTGTATGCCGTAGTGTATTGTCTAGCAGTTTGCGCTGACTGCGTCTTGGTCTGTGCCTTTTGGTCTTCGCCTTTGTTTCAACATTCAACATTCATTATTGCCACTGACTCAGCTTGACGCCAGCCCCAACCCCAACCCCCACCCCAGCCCTTTGGCTGCCATTTGAGCTGCTGCATATTTAATAAAGTTTCAGTTAATTTTCGTCACTCGCATTATTTTGCGGCACATACGTGTTAACAATTTATGCCAGCCCCACCCCCATTCATATTTTTTTTCCACATTTTTAATGCTGCTCTTAATATTTATGAAGCAGTTGAGGCTGCCTGACTGCCAAGTTTAAAGCGCGTGTCTTCGTCAGCTTGTGCACAAATTAAAACATTTATCCATTGCCTGGGCCAAAGGGCATGGCTAATTGGCATTTAGGCTATAGCCGCGCAACTAATTAAATCGCATAATTTTAAATTAAATGTGCAGCGCTTTGTATTTAAAATGCGCGCGCGCACACGCACACGCACAAATTGCCATAGAAATAAAAAACAAGTATACGCAGCATATGTTTAATTAATAGTTGAGGCACAGCTACACATTAATTAACTGCAAACATGTGAATTTAAATAGCACAACTTGCAAGCTAAAACTACAAATTTTAAATTGCATTTAAATTTGCCAACCTTGTGCCTTGCGCTCCAATAATTTAGCACAAATTCCTTTTAAAATGCCGCATGCTGAACTCAATTTGTGAGCAGAATTAAAAGCCGACAAAGTTGTTGACGTTGACATAAACATATAAACTGTAGCATTGTTGTTGTTGTTGCAAGTATTTGTTGGCGTCACAAAATCCCATTGAACACTTTGCAACGAAACGTGCTCTTTTTGGCAATGCGCAAAAAAATGAAAGCAAAATAACGAAAACAATGTCAAACACATCAAAGTCGAGGAGCTTGCCAGGGCTGCTGCTGCTGGTGCTGCAATCCAATGGGAAATGGCGGGCAAATCAACTGAAAAAATCACACACAAAAAATAGAGAGAAGAAAACAGAGCAGCTGAAGAGGTGCAGCTAGCTGGGGGTGGGGCTGGGACTGGGTGGCAAAAGTAAAAGCAAAATGGCGAAAAACTGCAGTTTTGGCGAAAAATGGAAAACGATGTCAAATGCAAATTGACAGCTTTCAATATCAATTCCAAAACAATCGCAGTGCACGCGAGGGAAAAATGAAACGCAAAATGCAACCAAATGAAATGAAATGCGGCAAAAAATAAAAATCAATTTGAACTGTCAGACAAAAGTAAGCAGCATGCATATAAAATATATATATAAAGGCATTACTTTAAATGACATTGGACTTTAACTTGATTTCGGCAGCTTCAAATGCAATCAAACAGTTTTGACAGTTGAAATTAATTAAACTCGATTTATGTGGGCGTGGCATGCAGCAGTAGCCCCCAGTGAGCATCTTTGCTTTTGATGTGGTCTTCAGCTTGGGCCAAGTTATTCCTTTTCTCTGTGTGTGTGTGTGCCTAATGCGTGTGTGGTTGAGTACATTTTGCAAATTACACAAAGATTTACTTTGGCTTTTACTGCTGCTGCTGCTCTCGAGCTCTCGTCACTGTTTGTTAATGACATAAGTATTTAATCTCAGTATGAGGAATTTGCATAAATTAACTAAGTCAGCTAATGGCAACAGTCTCAGTCTCAGTCTCAGTCTCTCATTCTCTTTCGCTGTCTGTTGCTCCTTCTACTTCCTGCCCTGCATTTCAGTCTTGTGCGTGCGTTGATAAGCGAAGCCAGCGAACGCCTTTTAACTCCCTTTCTCTCAATGCTAATAGCCACAGTCAGAGGGCAAAGGAAATGGCATTATCTAAATCTACGCAGACCCGGATGGCAAACATATCGAAGCTGCTCAGTCAAAGCATATTTTATACACTTGCAGACAAGTTTATAATTAAGTATTTAAATTAAAGCAATTCAAGCAGAAAACTTAGCTCTTCAAAGCAATATAATACGTAATACATTTGATTAAAAGTATTTTATAAATTGTTACTTAAATCAATAAATAATTGCATATATTTTATTTTAACAAAATAAGCAATAAAATTTGCAAGGTTTTTAAGTTTTTAAGGCTATTCACTGCTTCTAGAATTTTGTTCAAAATTAATGCGCAGCTAACAACCAAAAATAACGTTGGTCAACCAACTGCAAATATTTTATTTTACTATGAAAGAGTAATACAAATAATTTAAGAGATTCTTTAAAATAAATTAGTTTGACTGCTGAACTCTTGAATAACAATTTGCATACATTTTAAGACCTTGGAAATCTTTTCAAAATATTATTAAGAATTATTGCAGAAGTAGTAGCAGTTCTCATAATAAATGTTCGCCAAATAAGTGCATATATTTTATTTTAATATTTGACACTGCTAATAATACTAAAAGTCATTTCAAAGCAGTTTTTGCAATATATATTACTATATATACTATATTTAAGTCAAATTGAATTTAATTTTGAGCGTAAAATAATTTTTCATTCATTTAATAATAGCTGCACATATGTTTTTATTTTTCTTTTTAAATAGAGCTTATGTTAGATTTAAATTTTTCAGTCTATTTTTTGTATTACGAAAATATTTCCTACATTTGTTATTAAAGCATTTTCATTTACATTTTTTAGCGTAACATTTTATGCTTTTCATTATTCTTAAACATTATTAAACATTTTTCAGAGTCTACACGCTTCTTTGTGCGATATATAAACGCATTGGGCGATAAACTGCGGCAGCAAATTATAAAACGAGGCAGCGAAATGCGAATCGAAGGGGCATAAATTTCAGCGCATAAATTTCAATGCCCTCATGCGCATTATTCTTATCGGAAAAGTTCATGTAAGAACGGCGACCCGCATGGGGCAGCAACAGCAGCAAAAGAGAGAAAAAAAGGCAATAAGAAATGGCAACGTTATGACAAGTGTGCGAGTCGATTGAACGACTAAGAGTTGAGCTGCACAGTGTAGGCAATAAGTGTGCTGACAAGCGTAGTTAGCTACCCCACAGACATGAGCGAGCCGGCAGGGTAAACAAATTATGAGTGGCCAGGCAAGAAAAAAAGGGCACAGCCAACACGTATTGATTTTTGCACCCCAAACAGCGTTTGCAATTGCAACTGGTTGTGGGGGGCGGAGGGTTGCGGGTGTGGCAAAGAAAATTCAGTCAGCCATAGCTTTGTAATTACAGGATTAGTCCTTCTTCAATGGCAACTGCGATTGGCAGTTTTTATGATTTGCAATCGCTTGGCTAACAAGCTTTCAGTCTTGTCCCTGGGGGCCAAACAGCCATCCAACCACCCACTCACACGTGTTCAATTTGCAATTAGTTATCTGAGCTGCGCAGCAACCGCAAGAAATTATTGCAGCCAAACAAATCTATCATCAAACGCTACGCTAAACACGCTTCAAATAAATTATACAACAGTTTTGAATTTAAAGAATAAATAAATATCAAAAAGCAAGCAGCTTTCCATTTGACTGCTTGGCGTGACTTCAAGAGACGCACAGCCGCCAAGCCATGACGAATGCCAGTTAGCATTGAGGTTGGGAGTGGAAGTGGGTTGGGGGGTGTTGTGTCTTTCAAGCTGCTAACTGCCACTGACGACTTCCGGCGCTTCAAGCTGCGGCTGCTGCAAAATCCATAAAAAATTCAAACAAACAAACACACGCAAATCAACTAACGTTTTGTTTGACGAGTGCTCACTGTGCTGCGTTCGCTACCGCTGCCGCTGCTCTTGCTGTTGTTGTTATTCTAGACTTTTGTTATTCTTATAATTGCGCATATGACCCTGTTTAATACAGTTCGCTGCACAATTATGCGTTGCGACCTCACACTCTGGAACACCCCCACCCCACCACACCTCCCTCGCTTGTTTCAAATGCTAACGAATTGCCGACGCGGTCTTTTGTTTAAACTTTGTTGTTTGTTGTTGCTGTTGCCGCCGCCTTAGCCTTCTGACTCTTCAGTCTCTTGAGTTGAATTATGGCTTCAAGACGCGTGTGTGTGTGTGTTTTATTTTTTATGGGCTTTGGGTTTGGGCTGCCGACAATTAGAAAATTTATGGCAGTCAGCTTAAAGTTGCCTAATATGTACTAATTTTTTTAATTGACTAAAAGCTTTTAGCAAAAGGTCTGCCAAAAAGTAAATTAATAAGCAGCTTAATTGGTGCTTATGAAAAATATTTTTTGTCAGCAGAAAATCTTTACATTGCCCAGATTTTAAAACATTTTGTTTGTCAATTATAACAGTAGATTATAAATTTATTATGAAAATGCGCACATAAAAGTGATAAAGGTATAACGAATAAATAATAATAAATTACAAATTTTTATATACATCAAACAAATCAAAATGAACAAAATCTGATAATTATAAACAAATAAAGCTAGCTTATAAACAAATAATAGACTACTACAACTTAGAATATCTATTCTGTTAATCGCAATTTAAAATAAGCTTAATGCATAAGATGCTTTACGTAAACTTTAGCCAAAGTCTTTGCTTCAACTGTGCAACTGTAACTTTAATTAAGTGTTAAACCTATGCACAGTTGCCCTTGCTTAAAATTTTACTTTCCATTTTTATACACTTTGACATTTTCATAATAAATGGAAAAGGGTATTATGATGTTGTGCAAATGTGCGTAACAGGGAGAAGGAGAAGTGGAGATCTGCAAGACAAACTAAGTCGATAAAGCCATGTTTGTCTGTCCGTTTGTCTTTCTGTATGAGCAGTGCTCCTCTCCTAAGCAAATTTGGTAGATCCGGAATAAACAGTTGCCAAAAATTGGTAAAAATTATGTAATAATTGCCAGAAAAAATGCTAAATCCATAAATATGATTTAACTACTAGTCTGTGACATTTTTTTTGTTTTGGTTTTTCAAATGAGTTCATAGATAAAGCTAGCTGCATTTAATTGGTGCATATATTTCAATATCAATAGCAAAGCAATCAAGAAGAAGATTAGCAAGAGCAGTCTGCGATCAGCAGCTTATCTGCTTCTTATACATGCGCACCTACAAAACTCAAAGAGGCCGCCAATGCAATTTAAGGCAACGCCGCCATCTTGGTTTTTACGCTCTCAGAAGTCAAAGCAGCTCTGAGGCAAATAAAGATGCTGGAAGCAGCGCAGCCGACTTTTGCAGAAGAAGACAGAGAATCAATAGCTAAATAGATTTGCTGCTTATTGCTTTTCACATGCGAAAAAAAACTCAGAGGGCCGCATCTTTGCTTTTACGCTTTCGAAGTCAAAGCCGTCTGGGCGATTTAAGCAGCGCAGGACGACTTTTGGCAAAAAGGAAGACAGAGACGCTGTGTCTGCTCAGCTGTTATCTGCTTTTCACTGGCACTAAAATTACTTAGGGCTGTAGTTCAGCGCGTGGCTGCGACTTGTCTATATTAAAATTTAAATACTATTTCCTATTTATATATCCGATTGCTAAGCAATTGATATTGAATATTTTTTAGCAATTTTTTGAAGTGTGCCAATCAGTGTGCCAGAACTCATTAAGTAAAAAAAACGATTGCTAAAAATTTATCAATTATCAATTGCTTATCAATCGGATATATAACATAGGAATTATTAGTATTTAAATTTTTAATATAGACAGTCGTCAACCACGCTGCTGAAACAACAGTGTATATTATAGTTGGTTGCGCCCAAATTTAATTTGTCCACTTGTTATTATAACAATCGACATTGTACTTAGCTCAAAAGCAATTATGCATTTAATTCAAGCCATTTTAAATATTTATATATCATTGGAATTTTGCAATTTATTAATTGACAAGCTGCAAAAGTGCAAGCAGATTGACAGTTGTATTAAGAGCAGACACACATCACAATGCGAAGTCTGACTGAATTGATGGCTAAATAAACAGCAATTAATTGGCATTGATGGAAGACGGTTTTAGTGGCGGCTCAGCTGGCTTTTGCCTTAAATGTTATGCCGGCAATTTGCCAAATTACTTTTGTGGCCATAAATCAAAGCACAAGCCCCTCGACCGCTCGCCGTGCGTTCGCTTAAACGAAATAACTTAGCAACTACAAGTTGCAAGAAGCAATTCGTCTATGGGAATGCTCGCGTGTTCATCCTGGACAGCTGTCAAACTGCTCAGCTAGAAACTTACGACAGCTCATTAAATATGCGGGGCTGGGGCTCAGAACTTGGCTACACATGCCGTTGCCGTAGCCGTTGCCGTTACATTTGGAGTAGGCAACTCTGTCCAGGTGGTCCAGGTTTTCAATTTGGCCAAGTCAGCAGCGCGCATAGTTTCGTCTTTCATTTTCTTTGGGTTTTGCGCTTGTTTCATTTGCTTTGCTTTCTTTTTCGCTTTTCGTTTTTAATCTGGTAAAGTGTATGTGTCAACTTTTCTCACTTTGTTTGTTTGTTTGTTTGCTTGGTTTACGCACACCCCGGGGAGTCAATGTCGAGTCAATATATAAGTATATAGCCAGGAAATTGCCAACAAAGGACCCACAACAACAAAAACAACTGAGCTCATTTGAGCTGCTTTTGCCTCATGATATTCTATTATTCATTCCCAATTTGGACGCGCTTGTATGCCACACTGAATCCTTCAAAGGTATATTTTTCATCACACTCCCAACTCACCACCCACACCCCACTTAGACACTCTGTATTTTTTGCTGCTGCTGTCCACCTAATCCCCTTGCTAAGGTCAGTGAAAGTTTTTGCCTTTGGCAAGCTGTTGGCTTTTTGGCTTCGGCTGCGTTTATTAGATTGTCCTGCGGCCCGAGAGCACATCAAAAACTTGCCGGCGGCTGTTTTTGACAAGCCACGCCCCCCTCAGCCTACCGCCTAAACACAACAAACAGCACTCATATAGACTGTTCCGGGGGCAAAGCATGAGAGCCATGGCCGTGTCATAAACATGACAAAGTTTTCTCTTGCCTCTTTTTGTTGCTTGTTTTTTTTTTTGCACACTCTCGATGGTGTTCATTATGACAAAGTTGCTTCTGTGGGTGGGGGGGCAGAGCAGACTTATGGCTATTAGAGCGCAATGTGGAAGTGGTTGAGTGGTTCGGTCTGGGGCTGGGCTGGGCTGGGGCTGAGCTATAATGCAGTTCATCAAAATTTATATTGAATATTGTAGCAGCGCTCAAAAAACTTTTGTAAGCAATTTCAAATCATTTAAAATGCGCAGCGAAACAATTTGCTAAATAGCAAAAATCAATATAGGCGAACATTTTGTAAGTTAAATAATTTACAAAAAATAAAAGTTAGCAACAGGCCTGTTTACATATGTTGGGTTCGTAGTTGGTCTACAAGCAAAAGGTGAGTCTAATATAATGTACATTGATGTGAAGCGATGCGTAAACTTTTTGATAATATTTTCTATATAAAGTTAAAAAAAGAAATACGAAAATGCATGAATATTTCATATTTGCAACTCTCGTAGTACAAAAGTCAAGCAGCTGAACTTTTATTTATAATTTATATAAAATAAAACATGCAAAACAAATTCAAAGCTGCACTATTATTTATAATTTATATCAGATAAAATATTCAAAACAAATTGAACTTTGCTCTATTATGTATTAATTTATATTAATCTCAAATAAAAAAATTTAGAACTATAAGAAATAAAATAAGAAAGCAATAAACTCAAGCCTACAACTTTGCTCTGATTTCAGCTTAAATATTTGTAAACATTTATCGCTCAGCTACTACACTTGGTAACTTCATAAAGCTGTAGCGTAACTTTGCTGCCTAGTCAATGTGTAAAGTTAATATTGGCCTTATGGGCCGCGAGTTTGGCCGGGAAATGTGTAAGCCATGTTTGCCGTATTGTCGCTAATTGAAATGCAAATATTGATGAGTGTTAAGCAAATGCGAGCGCTAATTTGCACAATTTTCAGTTTTGTCGCTCTTGCCACCCAACCAACCAACCAAGCAGCCAACCAACCACCCACTCACCAAGTTAGGCTGGTTGCCGCATAATGCGCCGCAAAGTATGCCATAAAATGCAGTCAACGACGGCAGTTGCAGGCCTGGCAGCGTCAACTTTGCTGCAACAGCACAAATTTGTGAGCCAAAGTCGCAGCGTCCGCCCCCCCAGGCACGCCCCTTTGCTCCCTGCTCTAGCGTGTAACTGTAACGCCCTGAAATGCCGTCAGCTGGCAGACAAATTGCAGACTGACTGACTGACTGACTGACGCACTGCACACAGTTGTTGTAGTGGCGACTAAATGCTTTAGCCCAAAGCAGACTCAGCAGAATTTGCAAATTTATTCAAATCAACTCGTTGAGCAAAGGGGCAATTGCGCCAGTCAGTGGGCGTGTCAGTTGCGCTCGATGTCTGCGTGTGTGTGTGTGCGAGTCAAGCAATGAGCAACTGAATGAATGATTCAATTAGGCATCAAATATTTACAGCAGTCGTTTAAATATTGCGACAGACACTCGCAACCAACTGCGCCTTCCATCCATTTGCTCTCTTTATTCATCTTGGCTTCACTTTAAGTGGCATGCCAAGCTGCAGCTCCACCGACCAAGATTTGCCTGATAACGTTGCCTAATTGGCCCTTTCTGTGGCTGCTGCAGTTAAAAGACTTAACGCTCTGCCAGAGTATTAGAGCTTTATACAAATTAGAACAAAAACCCAAATGCTTGAATTTAAATCGAGCATTAGTTGTTGGTGCAATTTAAATTGTTTAGCGTTTTAAGCGTATTAAGTTTAAAGCAGTAAGCATAAGGTATGTTTTCTATAATTAATATATGGAAAAAATGATTATATAAATAAATTATGGACACAGTCAACATTTGTTGCACAGCTAGCAAATAAAAAAAAGTACTTTTGAATAATTTAGTTTATAGCATTTATATTTATTATTAAACGACATTATTTGTATAGCTTAAAAGCATTAATTTAGAATAAATTTGAGTTAATATAAATCAAAAATATTAAATTTATAAGACGTATATACTTTAATATAGAAAAAAATACATATTTGAATAAATATTTTAATTTAAGCTCTAATTTCACAAATACTCTGACATACAAATACAAAAATATATTTAAAAAAAATCTTTTTTAAGCAAAAATAACAAATATACGATTTATATATCAAGCTACATTATTTGTGCCTAAGTTATATTTATTAAATTCTAAATAGAGTTTAATAAAAATAGTAATAAATTCGTATTAACTTTACAAACTCTTTTAGATTATAAATTTGGTTTGCTGTCAACTTTACGCTTCTTTCTAATAAAAAGCCTTTACCTAATAAAATTGTAGTTATTTATTTTTGAAAATATATAACACAAGCCCAATTTATTTTGCTGTCATAGCCAAGGCTCAAGCCAAGCTGAGTACGCTTTTCAATATTATATGCCAATAAATAACTGAGGCACTCGAATGGATGCAAACCAGAGTAAGCCAAGGGGCTCCAAGGCAAGTGGAGAGTGGGAGAGCAAATCGAGAGCAAAATGCCAACAATTGCAAATCTAGCGCAATGTGACGAGTGCACACAATGCAATATATAAATCGCATAAAGGCAAAATAAATAAATAAATAAATAAATAACTTTGCCCCATTGTTTTGGCTTTGGGGCGCTCGTTCGCATTCAAATCCCACAATAGTTTAGTTCTACCTCAGATTTATGCGCATGTATGTGTGCGTATCTGTGTGCATGCAATTTCAATAGTTTGATTACAAAAGTTTTTCAATAGAAAGATTTTTGCAATTTTTACGTGTGTCAAGTTTGCTATAAATTTAATGCATTTTAC
Organism: Drosophila busckii; assembly: GCF_011750605.1. Classification (NCBI taxonomy): domain Eukaryota; kingdom Metazoa; phylum Arthropoda; class Insecta; order Diptera; family Drosophilidae; genus Drosophila; species Drosophila busckii. The sequence goes on from NC_046605.1 coordinate 8,407,560, forward strand.
TGCTAGCAAGCAACAAATTGACTTTTAATAAACATATAAAGACTTCACGCGTTTGCCGCAAACTTGTTGTGTCTATAATTTTTTTTGGAGACGCTTGCAGCTTGTTGCAGCTACAGCATTTTGTTGCTTTATGCCAAGTTGTCGCCATGGCCAAGTTGCACACTCAAAATATTTTCATAATTTTTATCACGATTGTAATTCTCGCCAAAAAGTTTTGCATTCAAAAAGTTTTCGGCATAACTTTTGCAATGGCAACGAGCAGCAAAGTGAGGCGTGGCTGTTGGGGGCTGTTGGGCTGCGGGCTCTGGGCTTCGGCTTGGGCGCAAAAGTTTTTCATGCTGACAATGAGCTCACAACAGATTTCAGAGTTAATTTCCAGTTTTATATATATACACCCGCCTTTTTTTGCGAGCTCAACTTTTACGACAATAACAATAACAATAACAATTTCAAACTGCTACACGCACTGTTAATAAGCCTAATTATATTTGCAACCCAAAATGCCTGCCTGATAAATAAATGTATAATAACTAGCAGGCGCGCTTGCTGGCCACAATTATTATTATAGCATTAATTGCTGCCAGTTGACAGTTTATTATAATTGTAAGCCACTTTTTTTGTTTGCTGTCAAGCTTTCTCATATGTGTGTGTGTGTGTGTGTGTTTGCCCTGATTTTGCTTTGGCTGCTTATCAATGTCGCTCGAAAAATGCTTCTGGCTTGCTCTATCTCTAAATGGATCTGTATCTTGTTGACAGTCAAACAATGCCATTAATCAAGCTGTCGCAAGGTGCACAGCCACTACTACTTCTTCTTCTTCTTCTTCTACTACTATTCCTAATACTCTTATGCCTTGGCTTTGAGTCCGAGCTGCTGCTCACAAAATGTCTTTGCTTATGCGCTGCTAAACGAAATTTACTAAGCAGCTTGACAAGGTTTATGAACCAAAAGATACCTTAAGCATGCTTACAAAAATTGTAAATAAAGTTAAAGCTTAAATAATATATTTAATTCATTTAAAAATGCAAAAACTCAAATAGAAAGAAGAAAGTGTTAGCGTTTCACTTTCTTGCATAAATAATATATTTAATTTATTTCCAAATGATAAAACTCTAATACAAAGCGATTAAAAAGATATAAAGTAAATAAAAAAAATATTATAATAAATATAAAATAAATTGTATATTCCACATAAGATGTTGTTATTTATTTTATTAATTTCTAAATGATAAAACTCTAAAACAAAGAGATATAAAAATATATAAAATAAATATAAAAAATATTATAAGAAATATAATATAAATTGTATATTCCACATAAGATGTTGGGACTCTATTTAAATGGTTTATATCTACTCTTGTCTCTTATGTTATTTTTATCATAAATATACAAAACTTAGTATTGTGACATATTTAGCAAGCCTCCTAGATTGATCTTGTATAAATTTAAGTTAGATCTTTTTAAACTTAAAATTTATTTCTGAATGACTTTTTTATTTGGGTGCAATTTGCATTCCAGTTTAAATAGCTAACATAACTAAAAAATACTTTGTTGTTAATAATTAAATAATCATTTACTTGTTATTAATTTCATTTATATTACTAAAGCTTATATATCATATACATAACTGGCACATAATTCTTTAGAGATTTTAGTTTAGAATCTCTTAAGCCAAATTATAGAAGAAGCAGAAGTTGGAAAGATTTATTTGTTTGCATTAATAATTCATTTCGGCAAAGAGTTGCAATCAGCTCTAAGCTGCTGTTAATTTAGCTTAAAGTTGATTTGAAGTTCAGCACACTACAGATATATATTTAAAAGTGGAGCTTACTGCTATTTCAAATTGTTAGTAATATTTTTTCTGAGTAAATGTTGGTTAAAATATTTCCAAATAAATTTGGACAACTACTGGAAATGTTTTCTAGCACAACACAGAATGCTGCAGTTATGCGAGGTATGTCTATATACAAGCACAACATGTCACACACACACACACACACACACACCGTCACTGCTGCCCCCAACTACACACAAAGCTGGGCGACAGTTTTTGCTTAGCTAAAAAAAAAACCCAAAGCACAAACCAGAAAAACAGTAGAGCACAGGACTCAAAAAAAGAAGAAGAGAAATCGGAGCACGGCAGCACTCTCCATGTGCTGACAGCGATAAATTCTAATGTCGGGTCGTCAGGGCCACGCCTACAGCGTGCGTGGGCGTTGACCAAAGCTGCCAAGCTTAAAACCTCGAAAGCTTGACCGTAAGACCGATGCATGAAAAATGTTCGCTTCCGTTATTTAGAGCGGGGGGTGGGACTAGTCCCGGCTGAAAGAAAGCAAAAGAAAGAGGAAGTTAACTGGCATTTGGGGTTTTGTTTGCTGAGGAAATATGTATGTATGCTCTAGCACGTGTTTGCGTACTTCTTTGCTCAATTTCCTATATATGCTGGCAGCTCCTGTTGGTCCTGCCGCCTTTCACTTCCACACATTTGTCACTTTAAATGCAATTTGACTTGTGCCCAATGCGCATAAGTTTTGCCTTTGCAGCCAACGGGCAATTTGTCGTGTCCTGCTTTGTGTCCTCTGTGTCCTGGGAGCACAAAAGGTATTGCCTGCAATTCGGCATATGCGAGTGTAAACTCTCTAACTGCCAGTTCAACAAAATCAATTTTAAAGCGCTCCCCAAGCCGCAATTGAGCCCAAGCCAAGCCGAACAGTGGAGACGATTGGTTAAGTTTCGTGGTTAAAAAGAAGAGAATAAGTAACAATAATTAAGACAAATGACTTACATTTTGCATATATATTGCTAGACAAAGCTAACAATAACCAAATAAATAAACATAAAACAAAAAAATGTAACAAAGCCATAAACATTAAGCATCTCAATTGAGTTCTATGCACTCATTTAAATAGATAAAATATTTTAGTATATGTAAATATAAACATAGACAATAAGTTTTTAATTTTAATGCTGCATTAACTTGTAAATAATATTAACAATATATATGCCAAATGATAAGTTTATTTAATGTTAACTATGCACAAAAAGTTATTAAATGCAAATATTTTAAATGAGCTAAGCTAAAATATTTTTTAAGAAATAAAAGTAAAGGAGTTTTTATAATGTGAATTAATTAAGCATACGCAGCATTGATCAGGTATTAAGAAAAACTCTATCAGATTAGTTATTAATAGTTAAATTAGATAGATAGATAGGTATCTATGTTTAAGATAGAATAATGTCTGGCACTTATAGCTGCCAAGAACTGAATAATTAACGTAGCTCAACAAGTAAATTTCAACGTTCACTAATTTAAACCGACGGCTGGTTAAAAGGCTAAAATTTAATTCTCTGCCATTTGTGGCTGGCTTAGCTCCATTGTGTGTCGCTACCTTTTTTGTTTTGCAATCTGCATAGCAAATCTGTGGCTGCCACAAGGCTAAACCAATTATTGCTGTCTGCTGCCGCAGCCCTAAAGACTTAACAGTAAATCATTTGCAGCCTCAAATTCGTATTGAAGCTGCGGCTGCGAGAGTCAGGGATGCTAATGAGCAGCTGCAGCTGCATTCAAGTGTTAAGAGCAGACACATACAAGCGCACAAAACAAAAATTTGCATCAATTATGCCAATGCCAACGCCCAAGCCACGCCAGAGCGTGCAACATTTTTGAGCTGCTTGAGGTGGCAAGAGGGGATGGCTTCATTGTGATGGCTTCATTACATTGCTGTTGTTGTTGTTGTTGTTGCTTTGGTGTTCAATGAGCTGGAAATGTCTTCATTATGATTGCATATGGCACTGAGCGAGCGATAAGCAGCGGAAACGGAAGCGGAAGCACAACCAAAATTCGTTTGTTGTTATATTGCGTTTTTTTATGTTTTTTTTTGTGCTGCGTTGTTGTTGCTGTTGTTGTAATGGTTGTCTGAAGTGCGTACGAGCGTGGCAATTTACTCGCATTGGCATTGGCCTTGCTGCTAACTTGTGTTGCGCGTCCTACGCAGCGTATGAGTGATGGCTGAACTCATAACCACTGACAGTTTATTTACACAAGCGCCATCATTACACACGCATTGCCAATACACTTGTGCGTGTGTGTGTGTGTGTGTTTGCCACATCATTTAGACACACACACACAGAGCGAGAGCGAGAGCCACAGAACAAATTATCGCTGTGCAAAGCGTGTGATATGAAAAATTGACTGTGATTTATGCAATTATGTTAACAAAATATTTACTTGCCCACAGTAACTGATTGGCTTAGGCAGCTGCCGCTGCCGCTGCTGCTTGGCAACGCCTAAGCGCTTGCGGTTTGTGTTTGGCTTCGGGGTTGGGCCGCTCGCCTAAATGCCAAGATATTAAAAATACATTAGCCAACGGCTGTTTGCCTGGATTTTGTTGCGGCCAAGCATTTATAAGCTGCAAGGAAGCTTCAACTAATTACAAGTGCCTTAAATGTTACTGCAAATTAAATCACATTATAATTTGCAGCTTAAATAACAAAAAGGTGAAATATTATAAACAGTTTATTTTATAATTAGCTGACCATGAAATATAAGCTTGAAATTTTATTAAGAATTTAATTGCAGAGTTTTTAAAATGAATTTTTTGTAAGTTATTGAAGTCTTTATATAATTATAGCTATGTTATAAAAAATGTATAGCTGCAAATTTAGTTAAGCTACGCCACTATTTCACTATTTTGATAGGCTAAGATACTTTTTAATTTAACAAATATCTCATATTGCTTAATAAAAGTTTAGTTGTGTTTTTTTGGTTGTGATTTTAAACACGGATTTCTTTAGTTTGGCGCAACATACAAATGCACAATTATAAGATTCTAGTCGCAAAAAGAAATTATAATTTTATTACATCAGAAAATAAAACGGACGCAAAAAACTTTTGCCATTTCCTAAGCGCGGGGGCAAGCAAAAGTAACAAGTTTTCGGCGCGTTTGGCTGCCTTTGTCGTGAATGGTCCGACGGTCTGTTGGTTGGTTGGCTGGTTATTGTGCCCACGTTCAGATCCTTGTGGTAAAGCTCATTACCTTATGGCGCTTACTATGGTGTGAATTGTGGGTGGGGCTGCCCGCTGGCTGCTTGTTTGTGCCGCAAATGAACGGGAAATGGTGAAACTTTTAATTGAAACCATAAATTTTCGCGTGCTTTTCTATGCCAACGGAATTTGTCGTGCGGCGTTGCCTACTTAGCAGCACCCCACACAACCCCCCCGCCCCTCCTTGCCTTGAACATAGCATAAAAGCTGTGTTGAGTGCAATTAGCAAACGCTGCACTTTTGACCAGCGTGCCAAATGTTTCAGGTAAAGCTGTTAAGCAGCCAGGCCATAGTTAACACATTCAAGCGCTTTAACTAAAAATTACACTATGCTGTATGTGTGTGTGTGTGTGTGTGTGTGTGGTAGTATTTATGTCGCTGCTGGCGCGGATATGACGTATGATTAAAATGGGCGTGCCATAATTTCCGCCTCGACTGATGTGTGGCAATCAGGAAATTGCCGACAGCAAAACACAAAACGTCAATGGCAAACATAGTAAATAATACTACTTGTCGCCTTGGGGCGCCCCGTTCACACTTTAAGCTGGCCTGGCCAATTCACTTACGAAATCAACTGCCAAAGTGCATTATTTAAGAGCAGCCGCTGCTGTTGCTAAAGATTTATATCACGGAATGGCTGGCGGGCTGGCGGGCTGGTTGGCATCACTCCCTGACGTGCGCATTTCAAAAATTCAATTTCCTGCATTTAAATGGCTTTGCAACTTACATGCCCAACTGATGCCAGCGCAGTATTTTTTTTTTTTTTTTGCTTTGTGCCGTGTTGCTGTTATTATTGCCGCATGCCACATGCCACCAGGCAGCAGCAGCAGCAGCTATTGGTTATTGCTTATTGGTTATTGTAATGCTGAAGCACTGCAAAAGCAAATTGAAATTGCTCAACAGCATTCCGCATAGTGTTGACAATAAATTTCCATGACGTGCACGACTAAAGCATAAAACTAGCTACAGTATGTATTGATTGATTACGCATAGTCGTGTAAATATTTGCTAAATAGTTATGTAAAGGTGTCAAGCTTGAAATATGGCTTCAGTTTGTTATATTTTATACAATTTTGCAAACAATTTGCTGTTGCTGCAGCTCAATTCTTAGCACTGGGCTGTAGCTGATGAAATTACTGCTTACTAGGCAACCAGATCTACTTACTAAACCTTGGAAATGTAATCAAAGGGTAGTTACTGCTTCAAAGAGAGCAAAGTAGTCCTTAAACACTGAAATAGAATTAGGCAGAATTTTTGTTTGAATTCTTATCATTTTGTCCTAACTTGGTTAAGTGCATGTTGTTGCTTTTTCTACTTTCACTAACTCAAAAGGCTCAGCCAAGCCAGAATTGTTCTTAAATTTGCTCACTTAACATTTAAAGCTTTCTTATTTGTTTATTATTATTTAAAGCTTAACACTCAGAAAGGCTTCAAAGCAGCAGCAACAAATGGCTAAATGCGTATTTAATATTATATATTTAATAAAATTCTCTTTTATGTGCTTAAATTGACAAAATGTAAATACGTTTCAATGCTGCACACAATTTCTAAATTATTTAAAGTGCGTGTTTGTGTTTTTTTGTTGTTGTTGTTTTTTGGCTGCCACAAAGAATGCAACATGTTTGTTTGCTGTGCCACAAACACACAGACACAGAGCCGCAAAGCAAACTCTCACTAAGAGCATTTCACATCAAAAATATGAATATTGGGCATGAAAATAAATGTGCTGCTGCTTGTTGTTGTTGTGGTTGTTATTTTTTTTTTAAGTGGGGGCTAATAATTCAAATGTAGGCCTTATATAAGTAAGTAAGGGGGATTGTGAATTTTATGCTGTGCTACTTTTGCTATTGATTTTATTTGGCATAAATGCGACGTGTGCGCTCATTTCTTTGCTATGCACACACATTTGTCTACAGTAAGCATTCTATATAAACAACTTTTTAATATCGAATACAATACAAGCAAGCGCTGACTTAAATTAATTAAATAGCTACAATTAATACAATAGCAACAGCATAAATTGCAAGCTTCACAATTGCATAAAAATATAATTAAATTAAATTAAGCAGGCAAGACATTGAAAGAGATATGCATGCATTAATAAACTTTAAACAGATTTAAAAGTAAAAGCAAATGCTCTTCAAAAATCCTAAAAATATGCAACAATTTTGCAGACTTTGTACATTCACTTTAATTTAGTTTTGTTTAAATTTGTTGTTGTGAAAAATAGTTCAAGTTATGTTACTTTTATAGCTTGCTTACTGTATTTATATATATATTTGGTTTATTTGTTGCTTTTGAGAGATTTTGGGGAGCAAAGCCCAATGGCAATATTTTCAATTTGCTAAATGGCGCAGTCAGCCAACTGAAATGCCACATGCACAAAGTGTACACAAGCATTTATACTATATAGCATTGGCATAGCCATAGCCATAGGATGTGTGTAAGGACATGGGAAAGAAACCACAGCAGCAGGCATTTTAATAATTCTAATGCGAGTTTTTGAGTTATGCGCTCAGCATTTTCGGTAACTGACATCAAATACACGTACGTGCTGTAGACTCCGAAATTTATACCTACTAGTGTGTGTGTGATAATCGATAACTTCAAGCGTGCTGAATTTAGTGCATTTCATTAGCCAATGCCAAGGCGTGGAGCGTGTGGGTTGGGGGTAGGTGGTGGGAAGTCAACTTTCACGCGTCCAAAATCAAATGATTTATGGTGCGGCAATGACAACAATAACAATATCGACGAGAGCTTAGGCGCTCTGGCGGCAGCAGCAATCGAGTGTGCGCTTGCTAACTTCCGGCGGAAGCAGACACCGAACATGGCGGCGCCGGCATAAATAAATGTATATGAAACCGCAAAGGAGATCGAAGCTCATTTGCATTGAAATAATGAGCTACAGTGCGGCGTCGCTAATGGTGCGAAAAATGCCGCACAACTTTTCGAGGCAAACAACGCTCAACTAAGCAAATGTGCGAGGGTAGCTCAAGCGCAAATTTAGCTAAAAATAAAAATATATAATTTAAATTTTATTTTTTTTATATTTTGGGCAGTCAGTTATTTATACTTGTGGGAGTTGCAATTTATATGAATTTTCAACAGAAATATATAAAACACAATATTTTACAAATTTAAATTCTATTTTTAGATGCCATAATTATTGCTTATTGTCAATTGTTCAGTTTTGAGTAAACAGAAATAAGAACTAAAAACTCAAACCCGATTTGTATTTGTAATGTGTGCCAGATAAGTAAACTGAATATCGTAAGTAAATAAAAGTATAATTTTATTCCTTTCTTTAGAATTATTTTTATTTAAAGTAAAATAAATATATTTTTGTATTTCTAGATTGTTAATCAAAGTCCAATCTTAATTACTAAATATAAACAAAAAGTAATATATATGTATATATTTAATATACATAAAGAATGTGAAGTGCTGAGCACTACTTAGCAACTAAGCATCTGCCTTTTGCAACTCTATGAGCAACCCTCGCTGGCACACATGTCATAAGTTCTAAGGAACTTTTTGCTAGACGGCAGCCATTTTGTTTATGTGCTTTGAGTGCTCGATGATTTAGTGCGGCAAACGCTTAAAATTTAATGCGCATAATTTATACATTATTACCAGCACTTCATTTAAGACTTACACACACACACACAGGCACACACACAAACATACAAAGGACTCAAAGATTTTTGGCAATAAATTCGTTTGCTGCTTTGCAAAAAATAAAGCATAATAATAATAATAATAAAAATAGCGAACGTGGCAGGCGAGAAACGGCGAAAACTTTTGTTGCTTAAGTAAACTTGAAAAGTTTTGCGAGACATAAAAGTTTCTTGTGAAAGTCACACGAAAGTTGAATGCAATAAATCTGAAGGCAACGCTGCAGCAACAGCCAAAAATACAAGCAGAAAAAAACTGAAATGAAATGCATTGCTCTTCAGGCCAAATCCGTTAAACCCGTTAAGTTAAAAAGTAGAGAAGAAACACACTCACACACACACACAGACGCAGCGCAAAAAACTTTCAACGCGTTTGCTGCGCTGATAAATGGCCAGCCGAATCACAAAATACAAGCGCAGATTTGAGTTGCAACAAGCTGCAACTGCAATGCGGCAGCTGCTTGCGGCACATACATACGTGGCTACATATATTTATATATACATATATAATATGCATAGGTATATTTATAAGGCCTTCCGAGTGGTTGCACCGCTTTAACTGTGCTAATTGAACGTTGGCAACAGGGTCAAGTGGCTCAAGCACAAGTAAATTAAAGTGCAACCCATAGCTGAAGTGTTGTGCAACGGCGTGTGCAGTAACATCAACGTACATGTGGAACATGCACAAGTGTCCACTATCTGAGACTGGTTAACGAGTCATTTCAATACATAGTAGACAGCTATTAAAGCATAACAGGCTTATTTCGTTATTATATAGTTTCATACAAAAGCAATATTGATATCTTACACTACACTATAATGTTATATCAAATTAAACAGTAATTGTGGTGTATATTAACTACAACTACTATTTATTTTTATTATAACAAATGTATACAGCACAAATGAAACAGTTTGACATGAACCACGTAGCTTACTAATATGGAGTGAGGCGTGCGATATAAGAGTTATTACATTCGTCCTTACCAGCTTCAAATCTTTCTATGTCATTATTATTGTGAGTGCGAGCTCACGACACTAATACTAGCTAGGATTTCGGTTCTAACTGATCCCTTTATACGCGATTAGAGCTCACGTTAAAAGCACATTAATTGTTACTTGCTTATGACGAGTTTGGTATCCTGTGCGAAATTTAGCGACAGACGTATGTAGCATGTCCATCTGAGCATCTATGGTGTGTCGTAAACACACTTCTTTATTGCATAGGATATTATGGCAAGCACTTCGATTATTGTGGGCCTTCTATTACATTTTTGGTTAATGCGCAATGTGTAAAAGCGGATCAACTGCAAGCTGAGCAGGAACCCACCACACGATTCGGTCGCTGCGCTCCAGAGTCTGCCAATACGATTTCTACTTCAAAGTATAAAATTTTTAATGGCCAAAAAAATATTAAAAATGAGCCAATTTGAATAAAAAAAGCCAAATTTTTATTCTAATTTATTTATTTAACATTTTTTTATTCCTACATTAAATATAATAATAAAAACATGAACACAAACATAACAAAATATTTTTCTTCAATGAAAACAGCAGAACAATTTAGTTTCGATCTGGCACTTTTAGGTTTCAGACATTAATCACTTTTAGAATTGCAAAAAAAATGCATTAACAAAAAAATGAATTCGTTTTTTCAAATTTAAAATTTCTTGTACCGCTACTAGCAAAATAAGAGCCAAATTCAATAAAAATGGGCCAAAGAGCCAACGAGATAAAAATGAGCCAGTTTTGGCTCAAAAGAGCCAAATCTGCCAACCGTGGCTGCGATGCTCTAGTCAAAGTGTTTATAAAAGTTGGTTGCGCCCAACTATAATTTGTCCACATGCTTTAACTTTCTAATCAGGTTAAATTATTTCTTAGCACACCAATTAATGCTGTTATTGTACCCTTCCTTCTCATTTTCAATCCATTGTAGCGAACTCATGTGCGCGTTCAGAATCTTGCCAATTTGTATAATAGGATCTGTATTATCCTGACCCTTGTTGGCTTCATTGAGATTGTCAATAATCTCTTTCAGATCCTCCGACATCTGTTTTAGCTGCGTATCTAGATTCTCTACCATTAGATAGGTCTGACTACGCTCATGGTCGACACGTGGTAGGTTAATAAACTCTTTTTCCAACGGCGCCAGACTCTCCTCCAGCTCCTTGTGCTGTGTGGCTATGAACTCCAGCTCCTGATCCAACACCTGCTGATCGTTCTTGACCTTTCCCACAGCATCGTTTAATTCGATAATCTTCTGATTGTTATTTATAAGCAGCTTGTCCCAAGCATTTATTTGTGTGGCCTGCTCAGCAAACACCTTTTCTTGTCAATATATAAGGTCATGCCTACGACTTGAGATTGTGTTATATATATTCCATATTATTGATTTTGAATTTTCTTTGGCAATTTTTAAATAATTTTTAGCAACTTTTAGCCACGTTTTTTTTTAAAGCTTTACTTCTACGGTGTTCTAAATTTCTTCTCATTTATTGAATTTCTTATAGAGTTGATAAATCTTTAGTTTTTTAATAATTATCTTACTGCAAATATTGTATGATAAGCCTTTTACCCGGTTTTGTGATTAAAAAAAAGTTATTTTAAATAAACAATATTTTTAAAAATACTTATGAATTGTTTACAGAAAGCCCAAAGGTTTTTACTAACTTTTGTAGAAATTGCTAATATTTAAACAGCATTTACTCAGCTGTATTTCCAAAAGCAATTTTCAAATAGTTTTTATTTTATTTATTAACATTTCTTAGTAGTTTATAGCAGTTGCTAAGCTTCAAAAACTGATTTAAGCTCAACACGCTACTTGGCCATGCCACACACACTGCAATTGCGTTGCAAAAGTGTAAAGTGCTTTAAGTTTTAATGCGTTGGGGAACGCTTACTAAAAAGTTGGTTGCCGTTGATAAGTTGGCAAATCCAGTTGGTTGGCCAGCAACTGCTGTAGGCGCTGCGGTGCTAGTTAGAGGAGCGACTACAGCCGCTGGCGGGTGCTTGGTAAGCCACGAGCGCACGAGCGTAGAACTTGTCTCCGAGAAAGTTAAGCGAAGCACCTCACTGTCTTGTATAGATTGCCTTAAAGTTGCAAGCGCGCGAGCGTATGTCACTCCTCTAGCACTCTTCGACATATGCACCTTGCGTCTAGGTGTGCCGAGTCAGCAGCAGGAGCTGGTCTGCAGCCGTTCTGTTGTGGTTGCTTGTTGTTTTGTCCCAGACTGTCACGACTCAAAAAGAGCCACGCGTAAGATAACGTACAATATGGCCCAGGGTGTCTTAGGCAGGTGAATGGAATAAAAATTTCTGTGAGAGAAAAAAATACGAGGAGAAGTAAAGATGCAGTCTTTGCTAGCTTTATAAAGTAATGGGCCGCAGCTGGATAGTGAGTGACTGAGAAGTTGTCTCTTGAATGCCAAAATGCTTGCCCCAAATCCAAGTTAAATCCATAAGCTATAACGAAAAACGGTCTAATTGCAGGGGAACGGATTGCGGAGAACACGAGAACATCAATACCTTGCAGCGGATTTACAACTGATGCTGAAGTCGTTGCAGCCAAACCAAAGCCACCAAACGGTGGCGGAGCTGCCTTAGAATTGTCCGCATCACCGCCGCCTTGATTGATAGTCGGCGCCGGCGTAGGGAATGAAAATGTGGGTTTGGCGGCAAGAGCTGCAGCTGGATTAGCAGTTGTTTGTGCGGTGTTCAAGCCAAAGGAAAATCCTGTTGAGGCAGCTGTTGTTGTTGGAGGCAATTGGAATGCCATTATTGTATGCGCAGACAGTTATAACTATAACAAACAAATTCAGTTTTTATAAACTACTTAGCGCGTTTATTTTGAGGCTAAGCGTGGATGACAGTGTGCGAAAGAGTTGTGCTAATTTATTTAGAGAGGAGCACGTTTAGACCTGAATAATCGATTAATTATTATCATAATCATAATCATATCGATTTTGTTTACCTGTTAACTTGGCTGCGCTTACCTGTTTATTAACGTTAAATCAGGATAATCAAACTTTTAAACAAAAAGGTATTAATACAAAATAAAGACTACAAGCTTTGTAAATGCCAAAGCACACAAAATAAAAATAAATAGAACCTGTCAAGGTGGCTGTCAATCAGAGAGCTAAGATTGTGCATCAGCCTTATATTGAGTAATGCCGGTAAGCCTTAAGTACTTGATAAAATGTCAATAGTCAACAATTAAAGAATTTTAATTACGAGTGGGTAGAAAAGTTAGACGTTCTTGTAAGCAAATAAACAAACGCACACTTATGCACTTTTAACACTTGCACTGCTTATGTGCATATGTATGTGTGGGTACGCTGTAACTAGAATAACTGCAAAACCTGATAACAAAAGCTCGTCTTTACACTAGACAACAGAATGTGCAGTAAGTAAATTGATTATTTTTAATGAGGTACAAATAACCAAATTATGTTATTTATAAGTATTTGCTTAGCTAAAGTTTTTACATATGTCTGAAACTAAACTAAACTAAACATTTTAATTGTAGCGCTGTGTAAAATGGTCATTGGCTTGAATGTTGCAAAGGCATAGAATAACTTGATAACCTGAATCGCTCGCTGTGAACTTGCCAGCAGTAGTGTTGATAAGGAGCCTTTCCAACAAAGAGCAGACTCCCTGCTGCGTCTAATAAGTATTTTCTGAACTGAATGTTCAGTCAATGTGCCTACTTCAATTGCAATTAACAAACTGACGCTTGTACGCATGTTTGCGCAAGCTGATTGGGTAAATACAGTTATCTAAAGATTGCCGCCCAGGTATAAGCACTCTACGCAACAACTATAAAAACCTAAGACAGCGTAAGCAGGACGCATAAGGTGTCCAAAGCTCAAAGTAGCATGTGGAAAATCTCAGGCATATTGCTCTTGCTCCAGTTGCTGCAAGGTGCTCTAACTTTAGATAATGGACTGGCACGCACGTAAGAGTTAACACTTTTAAATATGTTTTTAAAGCATTCTAAAATATAAATATTTTATTTGCAGACCTCCCATGGGCTGGATGTCCTGGCAGCGGTGAGTTTCAGCCTACCTAAGCATGAACTTATATTCAATTTTTATAATATTAATTTCTTGTAGTTTTCGCTGCATAACGGATTGCAAATCCTATCCAGATGAGTGCATAAGTGAATCGCTGTTTCGTCGTCATGCAGATTTGCTGGCGGACGAGGGCTACGCTGAAGCTGGCTATGAATACGTTATTATTGATGATTGTTGGCTTGAAAAGAATCGTGATACAAAGACCAATAAATTGGTTGCAGATCTTAAACGATTTCCAAGTGGGCTCAATGCATTAGCAGATCATGCAAGTCACACAGTTTAATTCCAAACAAATCACACATTTTCTAATGTTTCTATTTTTATAGATACATGACAGAGGACTCAAGTTTGGCTTGTATCAAGATTTTGGCACACACACCTGCGCAGGCTATCCTGGCGTCATTAATCATATGGAGCTCGATGCTCAAACTTTTGCAGATTGGCAGGTGGATTACGTGAAGCTGGACGGTTGCTATGCCAACATTAGCGACATGGCAGTGGGTTATCCTGAATTTGGGCGGTTGCTCAACCATACAGGACGTCCTATGGTTTATTCATGCAGCTGGTAAATATAAACTTAATACGCTATGTAGTCAACATTATACATTTGCTTTTAAAGGCCTGCATATCAGGAGCCCAATGGCGAAATGCCTGACTATGAATCCTTGAAGCAACATTGCAATCTCTGGCGCAATTGGGATGACATAGATGATTCACTTGAGTCGCTGCTGCAGATTACCGACTACTTTGCCAAGAATCAGGATAGAATACAGCCACATGGTGGTCCAGGACATTGGAATGATCCCGATATGCTACTCTTGGGCAACTATGGCTTGAGCTACGATCAAAGCAAGTTACAAATGGCCATCTGGGCTATAATGGCGGCGCCCTTAATAATGTCCAATGACTTGGCTAGCGTGCGGCCTGAAATAAAGGATATTTTACAAAATCGGTAAGTGAGATTTGTGAATGAAGAAATGTAAAAATAATAAACCATTTTTGTATTTTAGCCATGTTATAGCTGTAAATCAGGATCCTTTGGGCATACAAGGTCGCCGACTGCTGGTGAAGAACAATATTGAGGTAGTCTCCTGAACTCGTGTGACTAAGCAAGCGAAACTAAACAATTTGTTTAAATGCAGGTCTGGCGTCGTCCTATAACACCAGAGGCTCCAAGTGGCGAGTACTCCTATGCTTTAGCCTTCGTTAGTCGTCGCACAGATGGTGCACCCTACTCTATAAGCTTTACGCTTAAGGAAGTGAGTTAACTAAATGATTTTGTCAGATTTTTTTTTACTAATGTTTTTTTTAATTGCAGTTATACTTGAACAACCTGAAGGGCTACGGCGTGCAGGACTTGTACAAGAATAACCTTGATATGGGCGTTTTTGGCTTGGAAAGTCAATTTAAAACGCGTGTCATACCCAATGGTAATACCTCAAATATCCAACTTGTTTTTTAAATCAACTAAATTCTTCTCTTTCTTTATAGGCGTTACTTTCTTCAAGTTTACGGCATTGTAAGCTTATCTTTAATCCTATACAGTACTAAACATTTGTAACTTGCAATTTAACTTAAGCGCTTACTAAACAACAATAATAATACACATATGTAATTTATTTTTCATTGATTTATTTTGCACTTTACAAACAATCATATGTATTTATAGTACATATTACACCCACTATGCATACTTGTATAAATATATAGTTAGTATATTGTACAATTATAGGCATAGATTCAAAATTCCGACACTAGTTAAAAAAGTGAGCTTACAACGTGGCATGATATAAATAAGTTTTGATTTTCTGAATTCATGAAATGATAATTTAAGAGGCCATTAGTTGAATACACAGATATTGCAGTTAGGCGACCATAGAACCAATTGAAATGCTAATGTTAAAAGCTTGCTAGAGCATATACACATATACCGTTACAGTTGTGTGTATGTACATCGTATGTAAATAGTTAGCAGCTAGTGTTTAGTTTTAGATTTATTGTCAAGTTAAGTAGTAGAACTGCCAGCCCAAGAGTAATCTGCAGCTCCAGCTCCAGCTCCAGTTGCTAGTAAAGGCCTTTGGCTAGTGCACACCATTGCTGATAGTAGGCGTGCGCTCATATGTGCGTCTATGCAACTCATCCACATCCTTCAGGTAGTATGTGCCTGGGAAGAGCGCGCTTATGCTGCCAGTTGGCGTATAGGGCGCCGCATGATTGTTCTTCTCGCGCACCTCCATCAGCTGCGAGAATTGCTCAGGCACTACCTTTTCGCGAGAGTTCAGCAGCGGCATCACATAGTCCAGCTTGGACACAAACTTCTCAAAGTCAGCGGCCTGATCCGTGACCTTAATGGAGTACATGGAGGCAGCCAGACCAGAGCCATAGCTAAAGACGCCAATGCGCTTGCCCACCAGCTCAGCTGCAGGCTCGCTGATCAGCAATGAAACCAGACCCGAGTAGACCGATGGCGTGTACATGTTGCCCACCTGATTGGCCAGCAGCAAGGACTTCTTGGTCTTCTTCTCGAACAGCTGCGCTGATTGCGTTAGGAAAGCCTTTTCCACATCACGATCGAAGTAGGTGCTCTCCAAGCTGGAGCTGTTGAAGCGTTCCAGTCCGGGGAACTTTTGCGCACGTTCCGATGCGAAAAGGGACAGAGTGTGCAATTTTATGTGCTGAGGCTTTTCCGTGGCTGAGCTGTGCGCGTTGCCTTTTTCATTATCAAGCTGCAAGGCAGTGTGCAGCTTAATTGCAATGAAAGCGTCTGCCTGCCTGCCTGACTGCCTGCCTGACTGGCTGGTTGCTTGCAATTTGCAATCGCCATGAAATATGCAACGTTATGACCACAACGCATAAGGGTAGTTGGTTGGTTGGTTGGCGGGCTGACAGGCTGGCGGCTGGCGGCGGCGAGCAGCAGCAATCTTTTCAAGCTGCCTCTTAATCACATGAACGACAACTCAATGCGGCGCTGCAGGTAAGGCAAGGCGCAGCTGGCGCTATGCTATATAACTATGTGCTTATGTGTGCGTATAAAGAGTGCATGTGTATAATGATTATTATAATTATTATTATTGATGTTAAGACTCTGCTGGCTTTCGCTTTAAAGCAGTGCAAAAAAATTGTTGCCTACTTTGCAGCGCCCGCCATTGAAGCAGCAACTCCTGCTTTGGGCAATTAACATTTACATTTACATTTACATTTACAGCAGTTACTGACACAAGTTAAACATGCTCACAAATGCAATTAGCGCGCAGCAAGTTGTTGTCGAAAAGTTTTCGCTAATTGATTTAACATTTATGCGCACTTAAAGTGTTGCCAGCCAGCGCTGCTCGCCTTTAAACGCTGCCACTAAATATGAACAATAGCTTTTAATTGTTTTTATTTTCGCTAAGCGCGTGCATTGATAATTTGCTGTGTGGTACAAGTAGTTTTTGTGCTGCGCTTTAATTGGAAAAGTTTTTCAATTCTAATTAAAACATTTTACTTAATGCAAAATGCAGTCGAAATTATTCACAATGCGCTGCTGCTGCTGCTGCCACCACAACAACAACAGCAACAATATTTTGGCCAAGCCACAATGAAAGTTTTGTGGGGCAGCAAAAACTAAAGCTAAACTCGTAAGCTATCTCGCTTGCTTTTTCAACTACACAGCACACAGTACGTAGATACTATTTATGGCTGTTTTAGACATTCACTTGTACATCAGTCTGACGCCTCAGGAACAACAATCATTGCGCCTACTTTTGTGCCAGTTTAGCAGTTCAAAAAGTTCAGCTAGTGAGCGCTTAGACATATAGCCAAGAAGACAAATAGTTGGCTGTAATTTGCTTGTATGTCAAACGAGTCAAATGACTAGCATATGTCAAAATGTCAAACACGGATTTGCTTTGGCCAACAAAAAAAAAAAACAAAAACATATTTGCTTGACTCTGCACAATAATGTACACAACAGTCTTATAGTTTAGTTGAGAGCATCAAACTTACCAAACAGCTTTGCTAGTTATGAATATTATTTTATAAAGTGTATACAATATTCGTGCAATTTATTTTTGGGCTCTAACTGCGACATGTGCACGCTTGCCAAGTGAGCTGAGGTTGGCGAAACTTGTGCCAACAATAAATTACTATTACAATGACAATATTCGCCAGCGCAGCAAACATTTTTTATGCTTTGGTTACATTTCCGTTTCCGTTTGGCGTTTTTTGCACTCGGCTTGTTTCAGCTCCGCTAAGCTTAGCGTTTAACTTTGAGTCAAGAATTACAGCAGTTCAGTTGATTAATGAGGCCCACATGCGTTCACTTCACATCAGCGAGTTGAACAAACAAGATTTATTTATGTTTAGCTGCATTATAACAAGTTCTTCAGAAATCAGCGCAATGAAAACATTTTTCTAAAGAAATTCTTACGTAATTGCGATGAGTAGCCTGTAGGCCTCAGCTGTTCTGGCTTTAGCATTGTTCTATAGAATAAATTCTGCGTTACAATTAAAATAAAAAAAATTATTTTGCATTAGCAAGTGTTTACTTTTTGATGTTGATCTATATAATAATTAAAAATGCTGTATTATTATTATTTTATATGATAAGAATTTAAATTATGTGTTCGCCTGATATGAATTCATTTTAATGACCTAACATAATTTTTATATAAGTTGATCTTCTGATCAAACAAGCAAACCTAGCGAACCTATTTATTTTTTATTTAATTGTGAGAATTCAGAAAATTGATAACGTTTCCATTGAGAGAAATAATTCATTTAATCAACAATTAGCTAGCAAGCCTGACACCAAAATGACTTTTCTTAGATGATTTCTTCTACAGCCACTAAATTAATTATAATCACGAGCTGCAAAGATCGCAAAAGTCTTGTTATCAGTTCTTTCTTTACTTTACTACAATATGGAAGCTTGGAAAGCGACCTTGTTGTTTGCCTTATTATTGTGGCATGTGCTAATGGTGCAAGTAAGCTGTTATCAATAAATCAAGCAGTAGTATATCACATAGCACATAGCACATATTTGAGCAACTCTTTCATTGGCAAACACGTAAGTGGGCTAATAGGATTATATGATTTTCAAATTTTATTTTCTAATAGTTATGCTGTGAGGATGTATATCCGAAAGGAATACTGGAGATGTAAACTGGGCTGATTTTACACCAGAATAATGATGATTATAATTAAGTAATATATACATACATATATTTTGACATTCGGTGTTAGAAATGACATTTTATTTAAAGAATTACTTATAACTATTAAATCGGCATTAGAATTTAAAATATTTTCAGCATAATCTCTGTACAACTTGTGATCTTCTGAAGCAAACGGAGTGCACCTATTTATTTCTGAGAACAATAATTTAAATATATAAAGTTAGCTGGGAAGACTGAGAGCGAAATGACTTGTATTTAATATTTATAGTATCTCAGTTCGCTTGGGGAGCATACAGTATCAACTAATGAAGATTGCCAACGCTTGAAGGGAAAGAGAGTTTGTGCTTGAATATTTTGAAACTGAACGCGTATTTGCATTTGTTTGTCTTCTGCACAGCTGCGCTTATATTTTCGTTTCTAATCTATACAATAGACAAGCCGGTCTCTTCGTCACCTAACCCGATCGTTATAATTTATATATAAGTTCGTTGTATATTCTGGCGCTTTATCGCGATCGCAACAAAAAGTTAGCGACAAGTCATAGTTATTGATAAAATTTTTAACTGATTGCGATAAGAAATCAAAGTTGAAGCGAAATTCGAATATTTTACTTGAATTTGAATATCAAATGCTCTAGCAAAAATGTGTTTATTACATATTTTTATTTACAAGTTTAATTATTATACAAAATTTAATATAATAACTAAAGGCGGTGAGTGCTGTTTATAAAGGTCATCGACTCGCGGTTTACTTATGAATGTTGAACTATATAAGGATTAATAATTAAATAATGATTACTCATGAGTGTTTAAAGTTTGTACTTGAATTAATAATTAAATTACAATTATTATTGGTTACTTTATAGTCATAAGAATTACAAATAATCGAAAATAGATTCGAAGATATATAATATATAAATATTTCGGATGATAATAAGCTACAAACTCGTTGCACTATTAGCAACAATAATTTACATGTAGCTAATTCCAAAAATAATTTTATTGACCTTTTACGTAATCCCTCATACACTCGTGTGTATGCGAGACTTAAATGACTTCTTCCGCGGAAGTCATATTAATAACGAGCTGTAAGAGAGTTACGCATACGGGTATATAAAGCTTCATTGCAAATGTCTTGCGATTAGTTCTTTGCTTTACTGTATCGATGCAACATGGAAGCGTTGCGAGCGAGTTTGTTGCTTGTCTTAGTGTGGCATTTGCTGATGGTGCAAGTAAGCAAATCGAATCAAGCAGTAGTATAACATTTAAATTTAGTTTACGTTAGCAGGTGCGAGCCGTTATTGCGTGCGAAAAGATAGAAAGCACGGACATTTTAAAACCGCTGCCAACTGTCCCATAATCCGTGAAATAAAAGACCATTGTAAACAAAAAAGTTGCAGCAATGAGTATCGCAGATATCTAGACAACTCTTACGTGGGCAAAAAGGTAAGTGCGCTAATAAAATGACATGGCTTTCAAATGTTGCGAATTGTATTTTATTAAAGTTATGCTGCGAGGATGTGCATCCAAGAGGAATCCGTGTGCTAGAAACACAAAATTGTGGTGTGTTTGCAAATGCACCACAAGCGATAGGCGGTAAAGAAGTTACGATAATGTCAAGACCCTGGATGGCAATATTAATGCTCGATAAGTCCGGACATCAGCGATTCGCTTGCGGCGGCACACTCATAACTGAACGTAAGCTACAAGTCAAATGCATTTGCCTTACATAACTAGAAACTCTTTTTCTTAGGCTTTGTGCTCACAGCTGCTCACTGTTTTACCGACCAACAATTGTAAGTATGTTATGTGTAGCTCTCTAATAGTGTCTGACTCGAAATACTCTTATAGAATTTTTGTGCGCTTGGGAGAACATCAAATATCTACAACAGTCGATTGCAGAAAGCACAAAGGGCGCGATTTATGTGCGCCAGCAGTTGAAGATTTTCAGCATGAGCACATCCATTTGCATGAGAATTATAAACATACTGAAATCGGTCACGATGATATAGCACTCATCAAACTGAAAGGCAGCGTCAGCGTCAAGCGTAAGCTTAACAAGCTTTAACATATATATATACAACTATAAGTTTCATAATATTTTGCAGCGCACATTAGGCCCATTTGCTTGCCCCTAACACATTCAATGCAAATGAGGCCATCGGTTATACGATCATTTTGTTTAGATGGTTGGGGATTAACTGAGAACGGCACTGTATCGGATGTACTTTTGGAATCAAACATAAATCAAAAGCATAAAGAAAACTGTTCTTACATCATGGATCCGAATTTAGCAGCAGCAACAACTGCAATTTGCGGCGGCGACATAAAAGGAGATTCATGCGTAGGCGACTCTGGCGGTCCCTTATTCAGTGTTGTCGGCTTCCAAGGCAGGCAGCGATTTATGCAGTTTGGCATCGTTAGTGCTGGTTCCACCAACTGTAGAGCTGGCAATCCGAGCTTATTCACCAACGTAGGCGGCTTTATGCCTTGGATAAGCTACAAGATTGCTGCAGAGTATACGGATTTTAAATTTCCATAATTTACACATTTATTTATAAAACGCTGCATAAAAATATAGAATTGTTCATAACTTGCTTCACTAAGAAATTTTGCACTTGTTTATTATTAAAAGTATAGTCGCGTGTTAATAATTAAAACAATGCCTAGCAAATTCGAATAGAATTGTGTTATTTGCAATTAAATTTTGCATGAGTTCTTATCATAATCAAACCGCACACTAAGTCATAAACCCCAAATGTGCTCGCAGCACTTGAACTTTGTTTAAAAAAAAATGTTTGAAAATAATTAAGCATGTTTCTTTGATGCGCAAGCTACTTAATCTATATTTTGATTCGAGGAAATACAAAATTGTTTTTGAACCCTGTACATAAATTGTACAGAGGGTCTCATAAGTTAATCAAATGACATTTGCGTGTCTCGATTTTAGCAACTATTTATGTATCCAAACATATCCTACATTTATACTCTTTATTTTTAAATTTTGATATCTACTTTTTAAATCGAATTTTCCAAAACGTTTGTCTTCGCTGCTGCAACAACTCTTATTAATTATTTTTATATTTATTTAGCAATTTCTTATTAATAAAGTCTTAATTTATAAAAACATTTTATTTAAAGAATTACTTATAACTCATTAAATAAAATTATTTTCATGCCTAATATAAATTCAATTTAGTACTTCAATATATAGAAAATAGATAATACATAAGTGCACTTATGTACGCATGAATAAATTATTTCATTCTGGAAATTCAGAAATTTGATAAGAATCTCATTGAAAACAACAATTTATATAGTATATATTATTATATTAAGTTGCAATTTCAACACAGCATTGAACAGTTTACTGGCAAGTCTGAGACCGAAATGACTTCTCTTAGAATCCCTTGCTTTGTTTTGTGCTTAGTATCAGGACTGCAACTCTGTATAGTTCAAGCCAGGCGTTAGTTAAATCGAAAACGAGTGAAAGATTAAATAATATTGAATTTTATATACCCACAAACTAGAAAATAGCTATCCGGCTTGTACAAGAAGAGATGGAAGGCAAGGTCATTGTATGCCCGTTACTGAGTGTCCAAGAATAAGCGACGCACTAAAGGGATATGAAAGAGGATTGGATAATGCAACAATGACCTATTTAAGAAACTCACTATGTCCTGACAAATCGCGGGTACATATGACTCTTTTTATTTGTGAAAAATAACTTAAGTGATATATTGATAGGACAATGTTTGCTGTGAAGACCTAATACAGCCAACTAGAGAGCCTCCAGTAAGTGCTGCGATGCTCTTGCTGAATGCTCAAGACTGCGGTTCATTTGATAACGTGCCGCAGACTATACGTGGAAAAATTGTAACAGTTATGAGCCGACCCTGGATGGCTTTGTTGTTATATGATTTACATAATGGAAATATGACATTCCAGTGTGGGGGCACCCTCATTTCGAGTCGTAAGTTACTCAGTTAATAATATCATCGGTAATACTAAAATATTTTATAATTTAATCAGGCTATGTACTAACAGCAGCCCATTGTATTGACAGCACACTGTAAGTGTATTTTTAGATTATCCAAATGCACACAATTATTTTGCATTTAATACTAAACAGTTTCAAAGTCCGCTTGGGAGAGCATACAATATCAACTACTGAAGATTGCCAACGCTTGAGAGGAAGGCAACTCTGTGCACCTCCAGTTGAAGATTTTGAAATTGAACACGTTTTTGAACATGAGAATTACTCGAAGGAGAAAACCCTTAATGATATAGCGCTTATCAAGCTAAAGGGGTATGCAGCAACCAAGTGTAAGTTATTAATAGAATGTAATAATTGATAATATCTTATTCACTCAACAATTTTTGCATTGCAGTACACATAAAACCCATCTGTTTACCCATAACTCAGGAGCTGCAAGAAGAGCCCGAAACACTGACACAGTTTATGCTAACAGGCTGGGGTAAAACTGAAGTTTCGCCGTATTCTGATAGTCTTCTGGAATCGATTGTACCCAAAGTACCCCGAGAAAAATGCAAGCGTGCTTACAACAAAGAATATGACTCATCTATTATTTGTGCTGGAGACTTTTCTGGAGATGCTTGCAATGGCGACTCTGGTGGTCCATTGACCAATGTGGAGTATTTGCATCAAAGACAAAGATTTATCCAGTATGGAATTGTCAGCGCTGGTTCAAGATCCTGCGGTAGCGAACGTCCTGGTGTATACACCAATGTGAGTAAATTTCTTTCATGGATCGCTCAAAAGATGAACGAATCGTGAATAATATGTCTTGCAATAAATATATCATAATAAAAGAAAACATGTATGGTATACAAACAATAAATATACGCACTTATGTTGTCAAAAGAAATTTTGATTTTCACTAAAGGGTACATATGTGTTATAAAAACATAAAACATACAAGCAAAAAAGTGTAGATAAGTGCGCACTTATATACATATGTGTTTATACATATTATACATTTGCAGTAACAAATTTTTATTCGCTTTGCTGATTAGGTTATCGGTCTTGTTCTAAAGAACTCTGAATTTCCATAATTCGGAGTATATAAAAGACAATCTCATAGAAATATTCAGCAGTTTTAAGACAGGCTTGGATGTGAGATGCCTTCTCTAAGAGGCGTTTGCTTTGTGTTGTGCTTAATATCAGCACTTCAACTCCTTAAAGCTCAAATCACGCGTTAGTTAAATCGAAAACGAGTGAAAGTTTAAATAATATTGAAGTTTATATACCCACAAATTAGAAAATAACTATCCAGCATGTACAAGAAGAGATGGAAGGCAAGGTCACTGTATACCCACTAATGAGTGTCCAAGAATATACGACGCGGTGCTAAAAGCACGCGACAAGACGCATGGATAAGGCAACAAAAACCTATATAAATAACTCCCATTGTCCTAAGAGAAGAAAAGGTAAATATGATTTATATTTTTCCTAAGGGAATATAGCAAACTGTAAAGTCTATTGTTAGTTCTATGTTTGCTGTGAAGACCTTATACAGCCAAATACAACAACAACTAAAACTGCACCTCCAGTGTCAACACTAAATCGTGGGTTACAATTGTTGGATGTTGAAGACTGCGGCTCATTTGATAACGTGCCGCAGACTACAAAAGGAGATCAAGTAAATGTTATGAGCCGACCCTGGATGGCTTTGCTGTTATATGAAATAAGTCCTGGAACTCTAACATTCAAATGTGGTGGCACCCTCATTTCGAGTCGTAAGTTAGTCAGTAAATAATTCTATCATTAATACTAAAATATTTTATAATTTAATTAGGCTATGTACTAACAGCAGCCCATTGTATTGACAGCACACTGTAAGTGTATTTTTAGATTATCCAAATGCACACAATTATTTTGCATTTAATACTAAACAGTTTCAAAGTCCGCTTGGGAGAGCATACATTATCAACTACTGAAGATTGCCAACGCTTGAAAGGAAGGCAACTCTGTGCACCTCCAGTTGAAGATTTTGAAATTGAACACGTTTTTAAACATGAGAATTACTCGAGCGAAAAAGATCTTAATGATATAGCGCTTATCAAGCTAAAGGGGTATGCAGCAACCAAGTGTAAGCTATACATTGTATTCATAATTGACAAATTCTGATTCACCCAACAATTTTTGCATTGCAGTACACATAAAACCCATCTGTCTACCCATAACCCAGGAGCTGCAAGAAGAGCCCAAAACACTGCCACAGTTTAAGGTAACAGGCTGGGGAAAAACTGAATCTGCAGAATATTCCGATAGCCTTATGGAATCGAATGTACCCAAAGTTCCCCGAGAAAATTGCGAGCGTGCTTACAACAAAGAATATGACTCATCTATTATTTGTGCTGGGGACCATTTGGGAGATTCTTGTAATGGCGACTCTGGTGGTCCATTGACCGATGTGGCCTATTTCCATCAAAGACAAAGATTCATCCTGTATGGAATTGTCAGCGGTGGTTCACATAGATGCGGTAACGCAGCTCCAGGTGTATACACCAATGTGAGTAAATTTCTTTCATGGATCGCTGCAAAAATGGCCGAATCATGAATTCCATGGGTTGCTTAAAATAATAAATGCTAAAAATCAGCTAATTCTGTTTCTCACAATACTCTACATAACGAGCTATGAACAATATAAATTCTGTAAAGTTTCATTTCCGCAAACTTTGCTTTTATCTGCATAAGTATTTGCAATAAAGTGAAAAAATGTTTAAATGTTGCTTTTTTAATGCTTGCTGCAAAGCTTATCATACAATTATATAATCCACATATAAGTTTCAGGAAGTAAAGCTGTGCGCTAAGAATTTCGTATTATCATAAAACAAACAATTGTGAGTATATAAATTTTTGATATTATAAAAGAATTTTGCAGTTTCAAGGCAAGTTTCGTTGTGAAATGACTTCTCTAAGAGGCGTTTGCTTTGTGTTGTGCTTAATATCAGCACTTCAACTCCTTAAAGCTCAAATCACGCGTTAGTTAAATCGAAAACGAGTGAAAGTTCAATTAATATTGAATATTTTTTAACTACAAACTAGAAAATAGCTATCCGGCATGTACAAGAAGAGATGGAAGGCAAGGTCATTGTATACCCATTACTGAGTGTCCAAGAATATCCGAAGTAGAGGGAAAACAATCGGATAATGCAACAAAAACCTATATAAGTAACTCCCAGTGTCCTAAGAGAAAAAAGGTAAAAATGATTTAAATTTTTCTAAGGAATATAGAAAACTGTAAAGTCTATTGTTAGTTCTATGCTTGCTGTGAAGACCTTATACAGCCAAATACAACAACAACTACAAATGCAACTGCAACTCCAAGTCCTGTGCTGCGATTGTTGGATGTTGAAGGCTGCGGTTCATTTGGGAACGTGCCACTGACTATAAATGGATACCAAGTAAATGTTATGAGCCGACCCTGGATGGCTTTGCTGTTTTATGAAAAAAGTCCTGGAACTCTAGCACTCAAATGTGGTGGCACCCTCATTTCGAGCCGTAAGTTAGTCAGTTAATAATAGCATCATTAATACTAAAATATTTTATAATTTAATTAGGCTATGTACTAACAGCAGCCCATTGTATTGACAGCCCACTGTAAGTGTATTTTTAGATTATCCAAATGCACACAATTATTTTGCATTTAATACTAAACAGTTTCAAAGTCCGCTTGGGAGAGCATACAATATCAACTACTGAAGATTGCCAACGCTTGAGAGGAAATGAAACCTGTGCACCTCCAGTTGAAGATTTTGAAATTGAAAACGTTTTTGTACATAAGAATTACTCGAAGGAGAAAACCCTTAATGATATAGCGCTTATCAAGCTAAAGGGGAATGCAGCAACCAAATGTACTTAATAGTTAATAGAAAGTAATAATTGATAAATTCTGATTCACTCAACAATTTTTGCATTGCAGCACACATAAGACCCATCTGTTTACCCATAACCAAGAAGATACGAGAAAAGTCCGAATTGCTGACACAGTTGCGAGTAACAGGCTGGGGTAAAACTGAAACTGGGGAATATTCTGATGTCCTACGGGAATCGATTATACGGAAAGTACCCCGAGAAAATTGCGAGCGTGCTTACAACAAAGAATATGACTCATCTATTATTTGTGCTGGAGACACTTTGGGAGATTCTTGCAATGGCGACTCTGGTGGTCCATTGACCTTTGTGGACTATTTCCATCAAAGACAAAGATTTATCCAGTATGGAATTGTCAGCGGTGGTGCACGTAGATGCGGTAGCGCAGCTCCAGGTGTATACACCAATGTGAGTAAATTTCTTTCATGGATCGCTGAAAAGATGAACGAATCGTGAATAATATGTCTTGCAATAAATAACTCATAATAAAAGAAAACATGTATGGTATACAAGCAATAAATATACGCACTTATTAAAAGAAATTTTGATTTTCACTATAGTATAGATATAAAAACATAAAACATACAAGCAAAGAAGTGTAGATAAATGCGCACTTATACAAATATATATAATTTATAATATATATATACATATATATATAATAATATATATATATATATATATATACATATATATATATTTATACATATTATACATTTGCAGTAACAAATTTGTATTCGCTTTGCTGATTAGGTTATCGGTCTTGTTCTAAAGAACTCTGAAATTCCATAATTCTGAGTATATAAAATACAATCTCATAGAAATATTCAGCAGTTTCAAGTCAGGCGTAAATGTGAAATGCCTTCTCTAAGAGACGTTTGCTTTGTGTTGTGTTTAATATCAGCACTTCCACTTATATACAGCTAAAATTCGGCGTAAGATCAAGCGAACACATACTTCTTTAACTATATTAAAATGTAAAAAACCATTGCATTGTTTAACTAGACAAAAACTATCCAGCATGTCTGAGAAAAGATGGAAGACATGGACACTGTATGCCCACTAATGGATGTCCCAAAATTATGAAAATGTGGCAAAAAGGACAAAAGATACGACTTAAACGCATAGAAAGAGTTTACATAAAAAGCTCCCTTTGCCCGAATAGAGATAAGGTTAATATATACATATATATATATATATAAAATTTAAGTTCAAGAATTTCAAGTTCCAGTATACACTGACAGGGTTTTGTTTGCTGCGAAGACTTAATCCAGCCAACTCGTAAACCAATCATCACCAAAGAAAGTCTTGGACTGCAAGTGTTGAGCAAACAGGAATGCGGTAAATTAAAGCCGGTGCCACAAACTATAAATGGATACGCTGTAAACTTAATGTCCAGACCATGGATGGCCTTGCTTAAGTCAATTGTATTCGGTTTTGAAAACTTTAGATGTGGTGCTACGCTTATAACGACTCGTAAGATTTTCATATAAATCCAAATGACAAGTTTACAATTAATCTTTTTAAAAATATATGAAAAGATTTGCAATGAATCTTTGCGCATTGTGTGGTTAATGTTAATGTGTAAGTTTATTTAAAGAATATTAATATTAAAATTAAATATAATATTAATATACTTTGTTTATTATAACCATGCGCTTTCATTTAATTTTTATCAGTACCTCAGTTCGTTTCGGTGAGCATACATTATCGACATACCGTGACTGCATAAAGTCTAGAGGAAGAGTAATATGTGCACCTCCAGTTGAAGATTTTGAAATTGAACGCGTTTTTGTACATGAGAATTTCTCCTCAATTCTTGGCCTTAATGATATAGCGCTTATCAAACTAAAAAGGAATGCGGAAATCAAGTGTAACTTATCAGTAGCAAATAACATTATTTGACAAAAGCTTACTCATGAAATATTTTATTTCATTGCAGTAAACATTAGTCCCATCTGTCTTCCCGTGACCAAGGAGCTACAAGAAAAACCCGAAATGCTGACGCAGTTTCGAGTAACAGGCTGGGGAAAAACTGAAACTTTGGCAAGAGCGGATACTTTACAGGAATCGGTTATACGCAAAATACCCCGAGAAAATTGCAGTCGTGCTTACGACAAAGAATATAATTCATCTATTATCTGTGCTGGAGACACTATGGGAGATGCTTGCAATGGCGACTCTGGTGGTCCATTGACCTATGTAGAGTATTTTAATCAAAGACAAAGATTTGTACAGTTTGGAATTGTCAGCCGTGGTTCAAAACATTGCGGTAATGGATTTCCAGGTGTATACACCAATGTGGGTAAATTTATGTCCTGGATCGCTGAAAAAATAGTCGAACCATAAGTATCGCGTCTTTTTTTTAACAATTGTAACTAAAACTTCAATATATGTACATGAATTTAAAGTAATATTATACTGCTATAGCCGTCTTAAAATAAAAGGTTTATAATAACTATGTTCTGTTTTTGTAAATATAAAACTGTAGACATTGGTTGCTCCATTGCCTTCAGTATATATCTTTGAAGGTAATAAATGCAAAGCTCGTGAATTTCCTAGACTGTGAGTGTGTCCGCTGGTTGATTTAAGCGCTGAGCCTTTGTCAGATTCCAGGTAACAAAGGATAGCGAAGTGATGAAGAAGCCAATGCCTATCGTATGCCAAGAGCAATTATACATATATTACATTAATTAATTTGCTTTTGTAGCTCACCCATAAGTAGAATGGCCTCGGAGGTTTCGTCCTGCCACGCCTTGGACACAGCACAGAGCAATATGAAGCCGCTGAGCAGACAGAAGGAGCCAATGACAACAGCCAAGGTGATGAGTATGATAACCGGATCGGGTTCCCTCAGTGTCTTGTAGGGAAAGAACGCCTGACAAAGCGAAGACTTTCGCGGCTCGATGCTGCAAATTGTAGATAGAAATTTATATAGACAGACTTGCGGATAAAGAGCCACGAGCACGTACCAAGATTGCGCGTAGGAAGGCAAAACCGGGACAGGGAGAGTTCCGCTCTCCATGACGCTGTGCGATGAACTAGCGCTGGTTGGTTCTAAGAAGAAATGCGCTTGGTTTTGGGGTAGTCCGTGAAGCTGGCACTACTTTACTATAAATAAACACACATGAAGGCACCAGCTGACGCGTCGCGTGTCTGATTGGAAGAACAATATTGTAGTGCTATATATAGATCCGATTGTAGGAAGTGCGTTTGGTAGTTCAGTGACTTCAAACGCGCAACTTAGAGATGATCACGTTGCTTGTTTTGCTGTTCGTTTTTTAGCTATGCAAAATATAAACAAAACTGAAATCGGCGTCTGGCAGACTGTGAGGCTCAAAGTGGAAGCAAGTGGAGCAAGCGAAGGAGTAAACAAGGATGCAGACACATCGACTTGCGCTAGACTGGGCAAAGAAAATATTATTGTGGCAATGTCAAAGCTTAAAGTTGAGCCAAGCTGGTCGTGAGGTCGTCCAAGCTGCGGGCATTTTAATCACTCAAAATGTTGCGAGTGCCACAAGTAATTAAGTAAAAAGTGGACGTGGCTGTGGCAGTGGCTGTGGCAGCAGCAGCAGCGGCGCTGGCTAATTAAATGGACTTTGCCAACGTTCTTGGTGCTTGGTTGTTTGTTTATTTGCTTGTTACGCTTTGTGTTTTGCTTGAATTTTGGTTTATTTAATTTATTAATTTGCTTGGGCTACATTTCCGATTTGATTTAGGAAGCTAAAGTGCGTCAGCTTTTATTTACGCAAACCGAAACATATTAAAAATTTACGGCTCGTTTACTGCGATTTGTTCAATTAAGTCGATACGTTTGCTCAGCTCCAACCCCTCCAAGCCCACAAATAAAAACTTGGCTGCCAACTTCAGTTGAGCTCTCTGTTGGCGCTGGGGCTGGGGAAGGGACGCAGATGGAGCCGCTTGGTTGCCACTTTTAATTTTCTTCAAGTTTATTTGCCCGGTTCGCCTGCGATTGTGCTGCATCCTTGTGGCTGCTGGCGGTTGGCTTATATCCTTGCTCCTGCTGGCGCTTGCCTTCATTTTTAATTTTTTATTGAATTGGCTCTTGTTACGGCTTAGACTTTGAGAGTTGGAAATTAAGCGAGCATGCCTTATGCTTGAAGCTGCCTCAAGTGCGCCCCGCGCCCCGCACCGCCGCTCCACAGCAGTGAAATTTAATCAAGTTTTTTGCAGCCAAAGGGTTGCACGTGCGAAAGAGGGAGCCGCTCCCCAGGTGCCCCCATTTAAACAATGAGCACAAGTCTCAAGTGGCCTGGTCATTGTTTGGTGCTAGTCGACAAAAGTTTAAACGCATTCGTAGTTGTAATTAAAAAAAAATCAAGCATATTGTTGCATAAATGCTGTTTCCATGTTTGCTCTTGCCACAATAGATGTTGCTGCTGCAGCTGCAGCGGCAGCAAATCGAAGCTTCCACTGACAAGCTGTCAGCATAGCGAGCAGCTAACTAACTAATTGCAATTGAAGGCTGCGGGTTTGCATGTGTGTGTGTGTGTGTGTTTGCACTAAATTCAAGTGCACTGACAATCAACATTGAAAGCTTGCCGCTTGCCACATGCCACTTGTCACAGCAGATCAGTCAACAGCTGTTTGCTTGATTGTTAGCTCACAAACAAATTGTTACACTTGGCCTAAATTCATGACTGTTCGTTTATATTTAAAAAAAATAAAAATTTATTTAGCCCTAAAATTCTGTTAAAAAAAATATGTTACTCAATATGTTCAATGTTCATTTTCATTATATTTACATTCAATTAGTTTATCAGAGCAATTTAAATTAATACAACAACACAAACTCCAAATGCTATGAACATTTGTTTCAAATTCGAAGCAGATTTGTTATATATTTATAAACAAAACTTTACTCAAAATTAAAAATAAAATAAAATATTTTTCATTATAAAAATGTTATGAGTGTTTTAATTGCATTGAATTTGTTTAATTTAATTTCTCACTAACTTATTATCAATTATTAAATATTAAATGTTTGCTTTTGTTTTACTGCACACAAAATGAGCAACGTTTTCGCTAAGTGTACTGCCTGCTGAGCCAGCTACGATAATTAAGCTTGAGTGTTGTTTCTTGTACAGTGCGTGGTTGGGTGGGTGGGTGTGTGCATATGCTTAAGACTCACTGTGCTGACTTTAGTATCAATAGCTGGCCGAGTCGGGTCAAAGCTAATGAAAACCACGGACCACGAAATTGCGCGTAACTTGGCATAATATTGACCAATATGGCAAATTGCGTATACGCCACGTTGCACAACAATGCACATTGCAACTGCCACTGCCACGGCAACAGCAAAAGCAACAGCAACAGCAATACGGTGTGCACTCAGCAAACTTGCAACACCACAAACTACAGGCTATGCAAGCGAAACAACAAACAGCGCACACGGCAAACTGACTCATGACTCGACAACCGCATGCTGACCGCAAATATGCAAACAGGAGTACAGACGCGACGGCGACGACGACGACGCGCGCCCCAAAGCAAGAGATTGCTGATGACACGCCCCAAATGGGGGCAATAGTGGCAGCCACAAAGTGAAACAGCGCACATCAACGTAATAATTGTAATATTACGAATGCCGACACTTGCGGATACAACAACAGCAACAGCAACGTTGCAAGTGCAACAATTGTGCATGGCAATGTGCCCAAAAGCCAAGGCCTTATGCTCAACCCCCCAGCTGCCTCCCATGTATGCAGCATGCAAAGACAACAAGCAACAGCATGTTAAGGCCAAGAGGTCGCTCGAACCTTAGACTCAACCTCAACCTCAACCTAAACCTGAGCAAGACATCAGGCATAATAATAATAATAATGTTGTTGAGCTGATGACGACGACGACAAGGACGCTGAGCAGCGATGGATGCAGCAGCAGCTATGGCCAGGGCAGGA
This sequence comes from Drosophila busckii, assembly GCF_011750605.1. Lineage (NCBI taxonomy): Eukaryota > Metazoa > Arthropoda > Insecta > Diptera > Drosophilidae > Drosophila > Drosophila busckii. The sequence continues at coordinate 8,440,324 of NC_046605.1, forward strand.
CCAAACTTGAAACTTAAAATGAATTTGCATAAACTTTTAGCACGACTCGGGCAACAACAATAAAAAACAGCAGCAGCCCAAGTAAAGCGAAGACAGCGAGGGCAGCTCAGCGAATACTAAAAATGCTTAATTAAATAAATCAGCATGAGGCGTAGTTTACTCTTCACTCTTATTTATAAGCAATATATTATAATAAATTAAGTTTTAATTGATTTAGCCAGATTGTTTTTATTTTCATTGTTAAAGTATAAAAAAAATAAAATATAAATTATTTTAAAAAAATACGCTTTATTTTCTGACTTGAATAATTTTTATGAAAGCAAACTTTATTAGATTAAAAGCATGAAAGCATTAAAAATTATAAATGTTTTAATCAAAATAAAAATCAAAGAACGAATTTACTAGAAGCGTTGCAAATGCTCTAAATATAACTTGATAGTGAAATTTATCAACTCAAAATAAAAATTAATATTTGTTGCAAATAAAGAGAAAAGTTTTATTTATTTTTTAAAACTTTTGCTGACTTAGACCAAAAAGCAAGCAAAAGTGTTGTCTGCACTTCTGAACTGAAGACTAATTTATATAATATTGATTGCTTGTAAGCAGTTTGACTCAATTGCATACTTAACTAGCACATCTCGCAACAGGATAACAGCTCTGGCTAAATTGAAATATGCTCGGGTTGTTGTTGCTGCTGCTGCTGCTGCAAAAACAAACTGCGCCTTGCAGGTAACGTTCATGATTTTTGACAAGGGTTAGCACAGCAGAGACTTGTCTTGCCTTGTCTTGTCTTGGCCTTGTTTGAGTTTGAGTCGGCGTCTGGGCCTCTGGCTGGCTGGCTTGATAGCAAAATGACTTTATTTGCAATATGGAAATATTTTTCATTATGCTGCCTTGTCCTATGGACCTATGCCAGGCTTTCTGCTGCTGCTGCTGCATGTCAATTGGTGTCACTCAGCTGCTCCCTTGCAGAGCTCTCTGCATATTTTGTGGTATATTTGTGCTTGTTTTGACATATTTTATGGCAATATTTTTGATATAGCATGTTATGTGCATTATGGAGTGCCACCCACTTACATGTCAATTCCGCAAACGAGAATCGATAAAAAATCTTATAAGCTCAACAAATTCCTAGAGTGACTTGCCATATCGATATGTGTTTAATTGCAGGCAAATAAATTTAACAATAAATGCGTATTAATCAACTTTAATGTATTTATTGTAATCTAGGCATGTTTACTTTTGAGTGACAGTCAGTGAACATCGCTGGCCACAAGCCGCACTCGACTCTGTAATGTTGGCTGCGGGCGTTGATGGCTTTATTGCAAATGGGGCGTGGCATATGTGACTCGTTGCCCATTGACAGATGTGTGTCGAGTGATATGAGCAAGCAGAGAGAGAGAGAGAGTAAAACTTGTAGCACTTGGGTAAACAGTTTGCTCGCTTGCATGTCCTTTTGCCCGTCCGGGGAATTGAAATGCTCAGGAAGCGCTTCGGAATTAGCTTTTTGCATACAATAAATCATAATAAATTGAGAGCAGCAGCGTTGGCCAATTGAAATAGCATTCAACTCAACTCCAAAGGGGCAACTGAGCGGGGGCATAAGCAAACATTTAATGGCGTTGCATGCAAATGTTGTAAGCAGTGGCAACAGTGGAGGGATTAAGCGCAGTTTTTCTCTTTTTATTTTTATTGCCACAATGCTTTTTTTCATGTTTGTTTTCTGCTTTTTTTTTATAGCTTTGCCCAGGCACGGACAACAATTACGCGCATTATCCTTTCGACTTGAGTCAAAGATGCAGACGTAGACGGAGCCGTAGCCGTAGCCGGAGTGTGGCGATAACACGGCGTTTGCTTAAACAAGCATAAATGGTAGCTGCTAAAAAAGAAAAGTGCTGCGCAATTTTAATTTGGCTAAGTAGAAGCCAGTGACAGTGACTTAGAGAGCAGCAGAAAGAGACAGCAGGACAGCCCAAAAATAAAAGAAGCAGAAATGTATACAAGCATTAAGTAGCTTGGACAGCAGCCTCGACTGACAAATTCGCTGGATTGTCCTTGAAGAGCATAAAAAATATTATTTAAACTATAACAATCAATACTGTGTACTTTAAATTATATCTAAAAATATAAATATAATTTTAATCAGCATTATTCGATGCGTTTGTTACTAAAAGTGAAGGTTGAAGCGCAATCTTTTTTGTAAGACTACAAAATGAATTAAAATAAAAAATACTAAGAAAAATTAAAGAAAGAATTAAATTTTATTAAAATGCTACTTGAAATACATAATTTTGAACTTTTAATTAAATTGTTGTTATAAAAAACAAAATACTAAGATGTTGACTAATGTTGAAAATCAATTTTTAAATACAACAATTTGCAAGCTTTCAACAAATCCATTTTGAAAATTCTGTAAAAAATGCCTAATAGCATATAAAACTAATATTAAAAATCAGCATAATATATTCTCAGAAATACAATTTGAAAAAACTAAGTCATATATTTTGAAAATATTTGTGCAATGTGCAGTTATTTGATTTAAGATTTGCTGATTTCTTAATTAATGCCACCATACCCCATGCTTATGTTTAGCAAGGGGTGTGCCCGGTGTAGCTATAAAAACGCTAATTTAATTTTAACTTTGCTGACGTTTGTAGCCAGCGCCAGGACGCAGGACTTGCACCCTTTAGCCGCCTGGCTTAAGCGCGTGTCTGTTGGCTTATTTCCTTTTGTGTTTGATTTCGTCGTCAGCGTCTTTTTTGGGGCGTTTTATGCTTGTGGCACACTTTTTGCAACGCATTAGCCAACTGCCCAGCACCGAACGCCCCCCTCCCCGCCCTTAACAGACTAAAGTCAGACGAAAGAGTAAAAGTAAAATATTTGCCCGGCCATTGCAAGTGAGCAACGCTGATTGCGGCACTAAAATGAAACGAGTTCTTGTGCGACGATAAGATTTTCCACATTCCCTGCCCACTCCACACTCCCCACTTTCCAACAACCAACAAGCCACGCACATTGTGCGCTCTCGATTTAATCGCACTGAAGTTTGCCCATTTGCTGCTGCCGCTGGCCATTTTAACTTGCTTTTTATTTTTGAGGTAAGCAAACTTAGACTAGCGCCTAGAATGAGCAAGCTCCGTTTATCTATGTGACTAACTCGCAGCCAGTTGTCACCTATGCCCTCAGCTTGCTGCTCTAATCGACAGCGAATTGGCTGCCATAGCAAAGTAACCAGCGTTGACCAAATTCGTATTCAGCAAGCATCTCCGATAAGCATAACAATTGTCGTCAAGTAAATGTCGCCCACACACCTTACGGCTGCCTGGCTGGCTGGCTGGCTGACTGAGTCTGGGCCTGGGCCTGGTCCTGGGGCTTGGGTCTGTGCCATGTGGCAACAAATCGTCGCCAGCTGGCAGCGACAATAAAACGTTTTACAATGTAACTAAGGCGACGACATGCCGCTGCCTGAGGACATTGCCTCGCATCGAAATTGTTTGCTACTTCACATGTGGCAATAATGTGCGAATCGTCTGCGGCAAGTGCAACAAAGTTGTTAATTGTTTATAGCGGACTGTGAGTGAAAGTCTGGCCAAGTAAATTTTGAGTTTACTCAGTTTAATAGACTCCGAGCATATTCGTATGCATTCCAATTTCCAAATTTCTTGCTAAACAAAAAACCAATTTTAATTATTTGAAGCAATAGAAGTCATTGCACTCCAAATTGTTTTCTTGTTCCGTTTTCAAGCAACTAAACCAGCACTTCCTATGCGCCTGATCTTAATCTATATATAGCACTATATATATTCCGCTCCCTTCCAATCAGACACGCGACGCGTCAGCTGGTGCCTTCATGTGTGTTTATTTATAGTAAAGTAGTGCCAGCTTCACAGACTACCCCAAAACCAAGCGCATTTCTTCTTAGAACCAACCAGCGCTAGTTCATCGCACAGCGTCATGGAGAGCGGAACTCTCCCTGTCCCGGTTTTGCCTTCCTACGCGCAATCTTGGTACGTGCTTGTGGCTTTTTATCCGCAAGTCTGTCTATATAAATTTCTATCCACAATTTGCAGCATCGAGCCGCGTAAGTCTTCGCTTTGTCAGGCGTTCTTTCCCTACAAGACACTGAGGGAACCCGATCCGGTTATCATACTCATCACCTTGGCTGTTGTCATTGGCTCCTTCTGTCTGCTCAGCGGCTTCATACTGCTCTGTGCTGTGTCCAAGGCGTGGCAGGACGAAACCTCCGAGGCCATTCTACTTATGGGTGAGCTACAAAAGCAAATTAATTAATGTAATATATGTATAATTGCTCTTGGCATACGATAGGCATTGGCTTCTTCATCACTTCGCTATCCTTTGTTACCTGGAATCTGACAAAGGCTCAGCGCTTAAATCAACCAGCGGACACACTCACAGTCTAGGAAATTCACGAGCTTTGCATTTATTTGCTTCAAAGATATATACTGAAGGCTATGCAGCAACTAATGTCTACAGTTTTATATTTACAAAAACAGAACATAGTTATTATTAACCTTTTATTTTAAGACGACTATAGCAGTATAATATTACTTTAAATTCATGTACATATATTGAAGTTTTAGTTACAATTGTTAAAAAAAAGACGCGATACTTATGGTTCGACTATTTTTTCAGCGATCCAGGACATAAATTTACCCACATTGGTGTATACACCTGGAAATCCATTACCGCAATGTTTTGAACCACGGCTGACAATTCCAAACTGTACAAATCTTTCTCTTTGATTAAAATACTCTACATAGGTCAATGGACCACCAGAGTCGCCATTGCAAGCATCTCCCATAGTGTCTCCAGCACAGATAATAGATGAATTATATTCTTTGTCGTAAGCACGACTGCAATTTTCTCGGGGTATTTTGCGTATAACCGATTCCTGTAAAGTATCCGCTCTTGCCAAAGTTTCAGTTTTACCCCAGCCTGTTACTCGAAACTGCGTCAGCATTTCGGGTTTTTCTTGTAGCTCCTTGGTCTCGGGAAGACAGATGGACTAATGTTTACTGCAATGAAATGAAATATTTCATGAGTAAGCTTTTGTCACATAATGTTATTTGCTAATGATAAGTTACACTTGATTTCCGCATTCCTTTTTAGTTTGATAAGCGCTATATCATTAAGGCCAAGAATTGAAGAGAAATTCTCATGTACAAAAACGCGTTCAATTTCAAAATCTTCAACTGGAGGTGCACATATTACTCTTCCTCTAGACTTTATGCAGTCACGGTATGTCGATAATGTATGCTCACCGAAACGAACTGAGGTACTGATAAAAATTAAATGAAAGCGCATGGTTATAATATTATTCTAATATTAATATTATATTATAATATTAATATTCTTTAAATAAACTTACACATTAACATTAACCACACAATGCGCAGCTGTGAGCACAAAACCTGATAAAAGCTTTAAGATTAATTGTAAATTCATTTGGATTTATATGAAAATCTTACGAGTCGTTATAAGCGTAGCACCACATCTAAAGTTTTCAAAACCGAATACAATTGACTTAAGCAAGGCCATCCATGGTCTGGACATTAAGTTTACAGCGTATCCATTTATAGTTTGTGGCACCGGATTTAATTTACCGCATTCCTGTTTGCTCAACACTTGCAGTCCAAAGATTATTAGCAAGGATGGCAACTTAATATTTGAGTCTGGCAGCAAACAAAAACCTGTCAGTTGTAACTGGAACTTGAATTCTTGAACTTTAAATTTATATATATATATATATGTATATATTAACCTTATCTCTATTCGGGCAAAGGGAGCTTTTTATGTAAACTCTTTCTATGCGTTTAAGTCGCCCCCCCCCCCCCCCCCCCCCCTATCTTTTTGTCTTTTTGCCACATTTCATTAATTTTGAGACATCCTTTATTAGTGGGACATACAGTGTCCATGTCTCTCCAATCTTTTTCTCAGACATGTGGATAGTTTTTGTCTTAGTTAACAATGGCGCAAAAATTGGGTTTTTTTTTTACATTTTTAAAATTTTTATTTTTTAAGTTAAAGAAAGGTCATTTGGTTTGTTTTTTCGGGCTTTTGGAAATCTTACCGGCCGGGAAAAAAATTTTTTTTTAAGGCTTTGGTATAAATGGAAGTGCTGATATTAAACACAACAGAAAGCAAACGTCTCTTAGAGAAGGCATTTCACATTTACGCCTGACTTGAAACTGCTGAATATTTCTATGAGATTGTATTTTATATACTCAGAATTATGGAATTTCAGAGTTCTTTAGAACAAGACCGATAACCTAATCAGCAAAGCGAATACAAATTTGTTACTGCAAATGTAAAATATGTATAAATATATATATATATATATGTATAAGTGCGCATTTATCTACACTTCTTTGCTTGTATGTTTTATGTTTTTATATCTATACTATAGTGAAAATCAAAATTTCTTTTAATAAGTGAGTATATTTATTGTTTTCTTTTATTATGAGTTATTTATTGCAAGACATATTATTCACGATTCGTTCATCTTTTCAGCGATCCATGAAAGAAATTTACTCACATTGGTGTATACACCTGGAGCTGCGATACCGCATCTACGTGAACCACCGCTGACAATTCCATACTGGATAAATCTTTGTCTTTGATGGAAATAGTCCACAAAGGTCAATGGACCACCAGAGTCGCCATTGCAAGAATCTCCCAAAGTGTCTCCAGCACAAATAATAGATGAGTCATATTCTTTGTTGTAAGCACGCTCGCAATTTTCTCGGGGTACTTTCCGTATAATCGATTCCCGTAGGACATCAGAATATTCCCCAGTTTCAGTTTTACCCCAGCCTGTTACTCGCAACTGTGTCAGCAATTCGGACTTTTTTCGTATCTTCTTGGTTATGGGTAAACAGATGGGTCTTATGTGTGCTGCAATGCAAAAATTGTTGAGTGAATCAGAATTTATCAATTATTACTTTCTATTAACTATTAAGTACATTTGGTTGCTGCATTCCCCTTTAGCTTGATAAGCGCTATATCATTAAGGTTTTTCTCCTTCGAGTAATTCTTATGTACAAAAACGTTTTCAATTTCAAAATCTTCAACTGAAGGTGCACAGGTTTCATTTCCTCTCAAGCTTTGGCAATCTTTAGGAGTTGATAATGTATGCTCCCCCAAGCGAACTGACAAACTGTTAAATATTTAATAAATAAATAATTGTGTGCATTTGAATAATCTAAAAATACACTTACAGTGTGCTGTCAATACAATGGGCTGCTGTTAGTACATAGCCTGATTAAATTATAAAATATTTTAGTATTACCGATGATATTATTAACTGAGTAACTTACGACTCGAAATGAGGGTGCCCCCACACTGGAATGTCATATTTCCATTATGTAAATCATATAACAGCAAAGCCATCCAGGGTCGGCTCATAACCGTTACAATTTTTTCACGTATAGTCTGTGGTACGTTATCAAATAAGCCGCAGTCTTCAGCATTCAACAAGCGCATCGCAGCACTTACTGGAGGCTCTCTAGTTGGCTGTATTAAGTCTTCACAGCAAACATGATCCTATCAATACATTTTGTCACTGAAGTTATTCTTTACAAATAAATAGAGTCATATTTACCTGTGTTATGACAGGACAATGGGAGTTTCTTATATATGTTTTTGTGGCATTATCCATTCGTCTTTCACGTCCTTTTAGCACCACGTCGTATTTTCTTGGACACTCAGTAATGGGCATACAGTGACCTTGTGTTCCATCTCTTGTTGTACATGCCGCATAGCTATTTTCTAGTTTGTGCGTAAATAAACTTCAATATTATTTAAGCGTTCGCTCGTTTTCGATTTAACTAACGGGTGCTATGAGCTTTAATGAGTTGAAGTGCTGATATTAAGCACAACACAAAGCAAAAGCCTCGAAGAGAACTCATATTGCGCTCATGCTTGCCAGCCAACTGTTTAATGCTGCAAATAGATTGCAGTTTATATAGATGCCTTCAATAAAAACAGTTATTTTTAAATTTGAATTATCAATATCAAGCAACACTTACTCCAAGCCTGAGCTATAAGACTGATAAAAGACACAGAGCAAAGTAGAAGCTTCTTATGCGATTCATGTCAAATCGAAGTATACAACTCTACTAACTTACATATATACATTTCAGTTATCTTAATTCAAGGAAATGCCTAACATTCTTGAGTATGATTTATATTGATTAGCTATCGCTTTTAATTTCAACTCAACGCACGCACCCACATAAATGTTAAATATCTATTTATAGTTTGCAGAAAGTCTTAAACTAATAACAGGGACAATATATTCTCTTCTCTGCACTTGTGTGCTGTGCTCGAAGCATTTTATATCAGATTATTAATATTAGAGCTACAGTGCATGTTAAAGTTAGGCGAACCCAACTTTCATGCGCACTTTGAACAGAAAACCCAAAGAGAATACTCGAACTCCTTCACTTTAGTAAGAGAAGGATTAGGATGCTGTCGGGAGTCTCAACGGGCCATTGCCATATTGGTGGTCCATATCATGACTTCTGTCGCAGCTGTATAGACATCGAACAAGAAGAAAGTCTCCAACATCTCCTCTGCGAAGGTCCGGCACTTCGCAAAAGGCGACTCCGATTCCTTCTGTGAGGGGCTAAGCAATCTAGTAGAGGTAAGGTTAGAAAATCTGGCAAGGTTTCTGGACTTCACAGGATGGTTCCAAGGGCACACCACCCCACAGGAAGCAACCACGGGAACTGTAGACCAACATAGACAGTTAACCCCACCTCTCCATACATCCCGTCAGCCACCACATAACCCCACCTATTCCGACAGACTAATTATTTTAAACTATTTATAATACAAAAATCAACAACATACATATATATTGATTTTAAAATTACAAAATGATAGTTCATTGTGTATTCGTATACAATAAATAAATACTATAAATAAATAAATTATCAAATGACGTAATGACCAACGGACACACTCACAGTCCCTAGAGAAAAAATGCAGGAGTTTTGCATTTATTTGCTTCAAAGATATATACTGAAGGCTATGGAGCAACTAATTTTATATTTACATAAACAGAACATAGTTATTCTTAACCTTTTACTTTAAGACGGCTATAGCAGAAATAATATTATTATAAATTCAATTACATATTTTGTAGTTTTAGATACAGTTGTTAAGGAAAAGTTGGAGATTTTATGGTTCGACCATTTTTTCGGCTATCCATGACAGAAATTTACCCACATTGGTGTATACACCTGGAAGTCCACGACCGCAATTATTCGAACCAGCGCTGACAATTCCATACTGAACAAATCTTTGTTTGCCTTTGACATAATCCAAAAAGGACAACGGACCACCAGAGTCGCCATTGCAAGCATCTCCCAAAGTGTCTCCAGCACAAATAATAGATAAATTATTATATGATGGTCTCCTGAAAGCCCGACAGCAATTTTCTCGGGGTACTTTGCGTATAATCGATTCCTGTAAAGTATCCGCACTTGCCAAAGTTTCAGTTTTACCCCAGCCTGTTACTCGAAACTCTCTCAGCGATTCGGACTTATCTTGTATCGCCTTGGTAATGGGCAAACAGATGGGTCTTATGTGTGCTGCAATGCAAAAATTGTTGGGTGAATCAGAATTTATCAATTACTACTTGCTATTTATAACTTACACTTGGTTTCTGCATGCCCCTTTAGTTTGATAAGCGCTATATCATTAAGGCCATGACTTGCAGAGAAATTCTCATGTTTAAATACGCGTTCAATTTCAAAATTTTCAACTGGAAGTGCACAGGTTACTCTTCCCTTCGAGAATCCGCAATCTCTATCAGTTGATATTGTATGCTCCCCTAAGCGAACCGAGATACTGGTAAATATTAAATGTAGAATAAATGCATTAATATATAAGCTATGCTGGCAATATTCCAAAAATATTCCAAATATGCACTTACAGTTCATACAATGGGTTAATACAATGCGCTGCTGTTAGTACATAGCCTGTTTATAGTCGTATAAAATGTTTTACTATTAATTGGCATATTATATATTGCTTAACTTACGACTCGAAATTAGGGAACCGCCACAAAGGAATTTTTCTCGACCATCACCCGTTTTAAATTTCAGCAGAGCCATCCAGGGTCGACTCTGCACAATTACTTGGTATCCATTTATAGTCTGTGGCACGTTCCCAAATGAACCGCAGCCTTCAACATCCAACAATTGCAGCACAGGACTTGGAGTTGTAGTTGTAGTTGTGGTTGTAGTTGTTGTTTTATTTCTTCTTGTATTTGTTGTTATATTTATTGTTGTTGTATTTGGCTGTATAAGGTCTTCACAGCAAACATAGAACTAACAATAGACTTTACAGTTTGCTATATTCCCTAGGAAAAATATAAATCATATTTACCTTTTTTCTCTTAGGTTATTTATATAGGTTTTTGTTGCCTTATCCATTTGTCCTTTTAGCACCGCGTCGTATATTCTTGGACACTCATTAGTGGGTATACAGTGACCTTGCCTTCCATCTCTTCTTGTACATGCTGGATAGTTATTTTCTAATTTGTGGGTATATAAACTTCAATATTATTTAAACTTTTACTCGTTTTGGATTTAACTAACGCGTGTTTTGAGCTTTATAGAGTTGAAGTGCTGATATTAAGCACAACACAAAGCAAAAGATTCGAAGAGAAGTCATATCGGTCTCAAGCTTGCCAGCCAACTGTTTAATGCTGCGAATAGATTGCAGCTTATATACTCAAAATTGTTGCTCCCAGAGGAATTGTTATCAAAGTTTTGAATTCTTTGAAATTGTATGCCAATTATGGTGTTTGACGTATCAGTATATGTTGAGTAGTACTTATTTGAAAGCAATTGAGTGTTTTGCTTGCAAGTTGCAACAACCATTTGATTGATAAAAAAAAAAAAAGGAACAAGCTAGGACGCAAGTAACTTCTCAGTTATGCAAGCTATGAACTTTCCAACATTTGTATAGACAGCTGGCATGCAATGTACAGGATTTTGATCTTTTCTCCAACAAAACGTAGCGTCATTATCTGTTTTGCCTTCAATAAAAACACATTTATTAATTCAAGCAACACTTACTCCAACCCTGAGCTATGCACAGTGATAAGACTAATTTATTCATATTAAATCGAAGTATATATTACTTACTTATATACTTTTATGTTATCTTATTTCAAGGAAATACTTAACATTCTTGAGTATGACTTATATTGATTCGCTATCGCTTTTAATTTCAACTGAGTTGCACCCACATAAATGTTAGAGTCTAAGTCTTAAAATAATAACAGGGGCAATATATTCTCTTCTCTGCACTTCTCAATGCATTTTATTTTTGATACGATCGCGACAGTGCTTGTTATAATTTATTTAACATTCTTTTATCAGCTTGCAATGTTTCAATTCAAGTGAAGTTATGTTGCGACTAATTTCTCAGCGATCCATTGTATATATTTTCCCACATTTGTATAGACACTTGGTGTACCCCTATAACAGCTATCGTAACCGTAAGACACAATGCCACATTGCACAAATCTTTGCCTGCCTTGAATATACGTAACATACGACAGTGGACCTCCAGAGTCGCCTTTGCATGAATCTCCTCGAGTATCGCCAGCACAGATAATATTTGAATCGATTGCAGTCATATCGAAGCCTCGGGTATTATTTAAGGCTGCAATGCAGTCGCTGCGCGGCACCTTATATATATAAGATTCACGAAGTTCAGCTGATTCTCGTCCTCGCTCAGTTACGCCCCAACCAGTAACATAAAGCGATTTCGTAGATTCGGGCTCTTGTAATTCATTTGTTAATGGCAAGCAGATGGGCTTGATATGGGCTGCAAATAATTAATATATATAAGTATATAGTGTATATTATATAAAAGCTACTAACATTTAATAACAACAGCTCGCGCCAGTTTGATAAGCGCTATATCATGTTGCTGTCGCTTAGAGTTTTCATGCACAAAGACGCGCTCGATATTAAATTCTTCAATCGGATCTGAGCAGACAATGCGATTCTTATGGCGATTGCAGTCTTTTACAGAATTTCTTATGTGCTCTCCCAAAACTACAGATGTACTGCAACAAATATAGTAGTAAAAGCAAATAAATATATTAAGTATAGTGCTTACAGTTTTTGGTCCTTCACGCAATGAGCAGCTGTGAGCACAAAGCCTGTAACGAATTTTAACACTTATGAATTTTACTTTTTTTTAGAGATATATACTAAACTTACGATTTGTAATAAGTGTACCGCCACAAGTCATACTTTCGTTATACTTTAGTAAAGCCATCCAGGGACGGGAACCTATTTTAAGAAAGTGTCCAAGCGCAGTTTGTGGTGTTGGTTCAAATAAGCCGCAGTCTTGTTGCTCCAGCAGCTGAAGTCCTGGCGATTTGGGTGCGGAATCTTCACAACAGACATCAGTCTATGGCATACAATTTATATTAATATGCTAGTTATATAAACACAAATACTAACCGTCCTAGCACAGATGTGAAGACCGTTTCGTAGGTAGTTTTTTTGCTTGTCAGTCATATTTTTCACATTTTGTACAGATTTAAATTGTGAACACTTTCTCCAGTTCACACAGTGACCAGGCGTCTTATCCTTTCGCTCACAATTTTCTGTTATGCATTCAATATTATTATTTATTTTTCGAAATTGAATTAAAAACAAACTTACCTTGAGCCATAAGAAGTGGCAATGATAATATTAAGCACAAAGCGAAACACAAAATTCTTAGTGCAGCCATTGCAATTCGAAGTGTAAGCAGCTACTGTTGTAATGCGCTCTCGGATCGTTAATTATATAGCTTGTAAGTTTCTATAAATTGCATAATTATCAGCATAGTCTGCGTAACTGTAAACGTTCCAAGAAAATAAATTATACATTTATCGTTTTACCTTATCAAAAGTCCAGCATGATTTGCTGATTATGGCAAAAGTGCATTGCTCAACTCTAACCCGCAGCAAACGCACTGCGTCTATATATAATGTATGTACGTATATATCAGATTATCGCAAATCTAAAAAAAGGACAAAGAAAAGAGTTAATACTAGCATTTGTATATAATTACATAGCTGATTTTTATTTAGAGCTGCTTAATTTTTATATCCTTGCAATAGCTTATACAAATATTTATATATAATATTCAATATATGTTTCAAGCAATAGCTGTTGCAATTTCTACTAATATTTACTATTATTTTATATTAGTTATTTTGAAATTTTAAGTATGAAAACTTAGCTCTCTCGCGCTCTCTTATTTACAATTAAAACGGACTGCTAAGATTTAAAAATATTTAAAAAATCTAAGCAAAATAATTATAAAAAAAACGCTAGCATTTTGGATAGAGAAGGCAAATTGCGACGGAAAAGGCTAAAAGGGCATCAATATATAACTAAATATATTAGACAATAGCTCATAGTTTTCTTTCAAATGCAGCCAGGTAGGCGCTGGCTAAGCCTCAGTTTGAGTTGACCCGCAGTACAGACAACATGCCACATTTGCAACGTTTGCTGCTTGCCACAGCTGTGCACATTTTGCAGCTGCCACAGCCATTGCTGCAGAAAATATGCAACTTCCTGCAGCGACCGAGATCTCAACATTACATGCGGCAAGTGTTTAAATAGAAACAAACGATTCCAGTTAAATATAAATATATTCTCTTTAATTGTGTTTATAGATTCATGCTTAGCAATCTTTGCCCCATTTAAGAGCGACATTGAGTCTGCTGCAAAGCTAAAGTTATATATATATATGTATATATAATATATAATCAGCAAAGCAAAGAAATTTTTGTGTAGCAGCGTAATATTTGCTTAAAATAATTTTTAAAAAACATGTATCATTTTATAAAAAGAATAAATAAAGTCAACTATTGTTTTTTTTTGGAAGTGTATAAAATTGTTTAAGCAAAACAAATCAACGCGTGCTGAAGTGTACGGCATTTGAATGTGAAATTGATCAATCAGTTGAAAGAGCGACAGTTTCCCCAACTGATTACGTTTGACGGGGAATTCTCTAGACGAGCTCTGAGCTGAGCTGAGCGCTGCTGCTCCGCTGCTGGGTAAAACACAAATACAAAAAAATGCTGAGAGATTTGGCATATATAAAGAGACCTGTGCTCAACATTCTACACATTCAGTTATCTACAGCAACTCGTACGTGATTTAACAATCAGTGGAGCTACCATGTCGGATCAGAGCTATAGAAAATACGCGTTTGCTTTTGTGTTGCGCGCCTTGGCAGCTGCGAGTCTGCTCGTGGTGATGAGCGCTATATATCGGGACGATGATGATCCCAGCTCGCATTATATACATCCCAGACGTGTCATGCAATAAGCCAGCCAGAGCTGTTCAACTATAATGTGTTAATCTTAAGTTCTAAACATTATTATTATTAATATTATTTACAATACTTTCACCAGTGCTTAAGTGTTTTATGTTCAATAAACAAATTACGCTGTATTGAAATTCCCCAGCTGGCAGTTTGTTTATCTTAAACTGTTAGCAACCGCTAATTTGCTTCTGGGTATATGAGGCTTGTGCGATTTCCCCCAGTTATTATTAATGGGCAATAAAAATTGCAAGTGTATGTTAAAACTCGTTTATGTTTTATTGCTACTAATTACTTATTCTATAATGTATTTATTTCCGCTAATATGCAAGTTTTTGCTAAATTTACATTTTGCTGGGGTTCACTTCTATTTACTACAGCTTTATATTGATTATAATTTAGCTTGTTATCAATTGCAGGCCTTGTTGTTGTTGTTGTTGTCACAAGATTTGCCTCGTTCTGTGCTCTTCTAGCATTATGTCGTCTTCGCAATAATAATTTCATGCTGTATTTTTAAATGCGATTTAAAGATTAATTTAAAAACTCATTTATTGTGCGTTATATAGCAAAAATGTAAAACAATTGTTTAAACAAGTGCAATCTGTTTCCTATTGATATTAAATCCATTCATTTATTGTAGCTGCGTTTATTGCACGCCACTCATTTATTATTCTAGCAGTGTACTTTAAAATCTTTATATTCGAATTTTTTTGGGAGTTCTTTCAACTTTGTTTGGGCACTTTTTGATGATTTTCAAGGCTAACAAACAATGCAAACATTTTGTTCTGCATGCGCCGCAAACAAATGCGCAATGGAATTTTACACTGCTCTGTATTAGAGTTATTGCTTAAATAATCCGCTTATATGTAAGGCTCTTACTCAGCTAAACGAAATAATTAAATAATAAATGAATCAATAATATAAATATCTACGTATTAATTCGATACAATGTCATAAAAATATGAAAGTATTTAAGATCGTTTATTTTTATAGCAACTTTATTGACTGTTTAAGTGGAGAAACCCAATACATAAACCTGTTTAGTAATGACACAAATTCAAAGCGGGCTGTTGAATAAAATAATTTGGTACATGAAGTGCTTTAAATAATTTGTAATTTAATATTCAGTACGCTTGACAATAAAAAGAATAATAAAACGTTTTAATGTATTTTATTTAATGTATGTAATCCACTGTAAATTTTAAACTGAGCACTGTAATGTTAAATATGCTCGATAACGAAAGCGATGTCTTGCCCCAGCACTTTTATAAGACACAAACCATATTTTGGCAGCCCTCACTCAGTAAACTTTCACTGCTAGTTCACAGATGGCGCCACTTTAACTTAGCTGAACTAAAGATTTTTTAAAACGTATTCAAAATCAATTATTTTATATTAATTGCCAAAGTACAAAATAATATATATATTGGTATTTTTATTAAATGACTTTGTAGTTAAGTATTTACACGCCTAGGGGCATTACTACATATAAAAAACAGTCAAATTACAGCAAACACTTAAGCTAAGGATCAGCAATTATATTTAGTATATGTACATAGTTTAATTTACGAAATACTTAGAAACAGCTAAATATGGCAATGGGCTGCGTCTACTTGTTAAAGTTCTCGATTTGCTGCAGTACCCAACTGCGCGAGGCCGCTTGGCTCAGATGCGGTGGACAGAGCACCGTTGCTGGCAGCTGCTGAGCAAGTTGCTCCTTGCTGGGCTTGGGTGCTATGGGCGGTGGTGGTGGCGGCGGACTTCTGGGTCGTGGGCGTGGCATTTTCAAATCAAAATCCAGACTACGCTTCTCATTGTTATCGTCGCTATAAATGGCCGAGTCACGAAAATCATTCTCCAGACTATCCTCCACCTGTTGCTCATACTCGAAGCTATTGTTGGAGCTGTGCGGCGGCTCCAGGCCGCTCATGCTGTCGCTGGAGGTGCAGGAGGAGCTGGTAAGCGAAAAGACAGAGTCACGCTGCAGCGAAGCCTCCGAGCTGGCAATAATGCTGAACAGCGTCTTGGGATCGGCATAATCCACATGCGCCATGCGCTCACCCACAGCCTCGCTGCCCTGGCGATGCAAAATGCTCTGACGGCACATTTCGCTGACATCCGAGACGCGGCGCTCCGGCGGACGATTGCCGGCAGCGCTGTGGCTCTGGCTGCGGGCAAAGGCCAAGCTCAGATTGTCAATGGACTTGAGCGCTCGCGGCAGCAGCGACAGCTCCGATTGGCTAACCTGCTCCAGAGCTGAGCTGCCGTTGCTTAGCAGACGCTTCATTAGATTCTTTGGTATGGCGCGTGTGCCGGCGTCTGGCGCATCCAGCTGCAGATTAATAACGGTACTTTGACTATCACGCTTAAGCGTTGCATCCGAACTGTTGCTGCTGGCGCTGCTGCTGCTGCTGCCGCGCTGCTGCAGCAGCGTTTCCTCGCCCACGCGTTGCAACACGCCCTCTGGCGTATAGACGAGCGTTACATAGTCGGACTCTGGACGCGACGCTGCAGCTGCGCGACGCTCACGCGGCTTCACCTGCTGCACGGACTTGGCGCGCGCCAGCACGGGCGAGAATTTATATGGGACATGCACATTGCGCAGCAGCGTTTCATAGATGGGCTCATCCTGCTGCTCAGCTTGCATCGCTGACTGCTTGGACTGCTGCTCCAGCTCCAGCGGTGGCGGCGAGCGTGAAGGCGGACGTGGCGGCAGAGGCGGCGGCGGCGTCGGACTGTTGGCTTGACTGTGACTCTCGCGTCGCTGCTTTTGCTTCTGATAGATGCGCTCGAACTCCTTCGTGTTCTTCAGCAGCTCCAGCACAATCTGTGCATCACGCTTGGACTTTTCCGCTGGCGACAGCTGCTCCACAGTTTGCTGCTGCTGCGGCGCAGGCGTCTCCTGCGCTTCTTCAGCCAGCTCCAGATGCTCCGTGGACTCGGTTATCTTCAGCACTGTGCTATCAAATTCATCCAGATCCATGTAGAACTTGGAGCAGCTTTCCTTTTTGCTGCTGCAGCGCTGCTTCTTCAAGGTGGCAATGCGCTTGGGCATAGTCTTGTGATTATACTGCTTGACCTCAAAGTAACCCTTGGCCTTGGCCTTGCGCTCGCTGAGATCGGGTTTGCTGCCACGCAGCGAGGCGGCGCTATCCTCATCCTCCAGCTCGTCCAAGCCAATGCGCGGCACCGACTTGCTGCGCTCCTTCAGCGCCAGCAACGGCGACTGCGACTTGGCGCGACTGTTGCGCTGCTGTCTCAATATACAAAGACACTCCTCCCCCTGCTCCGCACATTTGCACTCCGGCTCATTCTTGCTGGACGCGCGCTTGCCACCGCCGCTGCGATAACGCACTGCTGCCGCCAACTTCTGCAGCGCCGTATCATCCAAACTATTATTCCTGCTCAGCGGCTTGGCAGGCTTAGCTTGCTCCTGCTGCTGCTGCTGCGGCTGCTCCAGCGATTCGTTAAAGCTATCAAATGAGCTGGAATTGCTGATGGTCTTGCGCTTGAACTTGGAGTTGCGCCAACGTATCTCGCTGCGTCGGCAATTGTTGCGCCGCTCCAAGTACATGGGCGTCGAATTGCTGCTCGAGTGCAGGCTCCACTTCCAGGGACTGCGATCCGGCGTGCGATCTAAACACAAAACAGAAAAATACACAAATGGGCACAATATTAATTCACATGCAGTCGAAACAGTTGCAACAGTTTGTGTTTTTTTTGATTGAACAGCAAGCAGGTGCAAAGAATTCAAAGTTCAGAGTTCAAGTTGAAGAGTTCAAAAGTTCAAGTTGTAAGCCAAACACCAGCAGCCATACTAAGCTCTAAGCCAACAAAAGCTAAAACGCATGCAAAAATAATAAATAATTAAAAATTGTATTAAAAGGCAAATTTATTGCATTAAAAATAGCAGCGCAAGTTTATTAAGTGTGTTAATAATTTTTAAAAACTGCACTAATTATTTAGTTTAGTTCAGTGTAAATGCATTAAAGCAATAAATTGATTTAACATTTTTTTTATATATAAAGGCAAAGAATTTTGTTTCAAAAATAGCATATAGCCCTTCTTTATTAAGTTAAAAAATAAACTATAATTTTGATTGCAGCTCATTAGTTTTATTTAGTTTAAATTCATTAAAGCAACAAAGTGAAAAGGAATTTCTTTGAAAATGCAATTGTTGCACTTTTTAAATAACTCAATTAAGTTGCCAATTTACTAAAAGAATTGCAAATTTATGCATTGAATGCTTAATTTATTAATTACCATTGATATATGTATAATTATAAATTGACACTTGCGCACAAAGAACAAAACACGTGCAGGCTCATTGATCGTCCAGGCAAAACTAAACTCACCCCCGATCTTTGCTTTCGTTTTCAAGCGCTCGCTCAAATACGCTCTCAACAATGCTTAGGCGCTTTGCTTAAGGTGAGAGCGTCTTTGCTTTCGTCTTCTAATTCTCGCTCTCAACAATGCGTAACCATGATAGAATAATACAAGGTAGCGGACTGCGCTCTTAGGTTACTTAGCTTTTTCTTCCTTTTTGCTGCTTTCTCGCTCTCGCTGTTTTCGTTTTGTATACGGTGTGAGCGGGAGCGAATGAAGCTAAGTACCCAAACACTCAAAAAGAAGAGCGCAGTCCGCTACCTTGTATTAATGTATCATGTGCGTAACCACCTCGCTTAAGGTGAGAGAGTATGAGTGCGTGAGTTGAATTTTGATTGCTGCACACCAAAAGCGCAAGAGAGCGTAGCGTACGCGCGAGCCTAAGCAATTGAGCAAATTAACAGTGACCATCATTGAGCAACACTGCTTAAGCACTTTGGCTCTCAAACAAACTGCGCTCAGCGCATTGCTGACCACTGTAACGCTCGCTCAAAGAACAGTAATTTGAATTTAATGCTGATAAGACTTGCAAACACTTTCATGTGCTTTTCGTTTCATTGAAGCCTTGATTAGTAGTAGTTTGCATTTTTAAGTATAAGTAAGCATGCCAATAAAATAAAAATAATAATGTCAAGCCAATTCAAACACAAGCCATAACTAAATTAATTGTTTTCATTACGCAAAATACTTACTAGGCTATGCGCATAGTTTAATGTAGTTAACGCCAGAGCCGCAAAAATACCAGAAAAATCAATTTACTACATACGGATTAGAATTTAGCATAGCGCTAATGTTTACGTTTATAATAATGTTAAAAGCAATTAACAGTTATAGTTAAAACAGTTTTCGAAATAGTTATTAATTTGTTGTTGTTTTGTTTGATTAATTTTTTGGTTGGGTTTATAGCAAGAGTTGTAGCGCTTAGTTTTTCAGTCTCTGGTGTTTAGCCTTAGAACGCCTTAAAACGTTATTAAAGTTTTCTTTTCTTGTTTGGTTTGGGTGGTTTAGTTTTAGAATGCATCATTGGTAGTACTACAAAAGGTAAACATATAGGCAAAAAATTATATAGTATTCAAAAGTTGATTATTTACAATGTTAGTGACACCAAAAAACAAAAAAAAAAATGAGTTAGTAAATTAAATTGCCAAAACCAGCCACACACATAAGACGGTGACAACTAAATCATAAATCAACTTGCGCCGAGGCGTTTGCTGTCAACAAAAAATAAAATAGAGACACGATTTTGACCAACTAAGCTACCGGGTTAGAGAGAGAGATAAAAAAAAAACTGAACGAAAGCTCAATACACTTTTACATCAATTGTTTAACTTAGATTTACTAGAGTTTTTTCTTTTAAGAATGTGCAGCAAGTAACTTAGTGTTGTTTATTTTTGAGCCACTGTAGCTTCACTTGTGGTTATGTCATCTTTCAAGTGTAGACTACTCCAACAGCTGGAGACTTTTGGCAAGCTAACTGCAGCTGTTTGCCCGCATAACTGTAACTACTACCATCTATTTATCTAACACTGCCAAATTGTTATGTGATTTGAATAAGCAAACAAACAAATACAAATACAAATATACAAATAAACAGCGAGCGAGTGAGTGAGCGAGCGACAACAACATCAAAGCAAACACTTAACAAGTCAGTTATGGCACCAAGTTAAAGTTGGAACTGTGGGCAACTCACCTTCCTCGTTGCCCAGCTGATAGACAAGCTCCTTGGCGCGCGTGGGTATATCCAGCTTTTCCAGCATAACGCCTTTGATGTGCTGCGTCCAAATGCGCTTCTGTTCACGATTTCTGGCCGTCAGTTTGATTTGATTGCGCGGCTCATGAAAGGGTATTACATAGAAGCTAGTCGGCTCTCCTGGCAAATGTTCGCTCAGCATTAGATTCTGTTGCTGTTGAAGAAGATGAATATGATGATGATGAAGTGGCAGACATAGCGCGAGCGACTGGCAAATATGCGCAACTTACCGATATGAGGCTCTTGAACTGCAGACGACCGTCCTCCTTCTGCTTGGTAATGATCAGCATTGTCTCAAAGAGCAGCACCTGTCGCGGCTTGTTGTGCTGCTCCATCAACAGACCTTCGTGCCGTAGCTCACGCAAAACGCTTAGATCTGCAACAGAGTCCGAGACAGTTAGAGTGGGCGCTCAAGTGTTGTAAAAGTAACTAAGCAACGATTGTACTATACAATTGTGAATTCTAATGTAAAATATAATATAAGCTTGATGTGTAGTGATCATAGCAGCAGCTACACACCAAATTTGGTGTATCTAACTCATAAGGATTCTGAGTTCTTGCTGCTCATACAGACGGACAGCAGTCAATCGACTTAGTATGTCTACCATGTATCATAGAAATGTCATAGTGCGTAATAACAAAGCATATAATATATCTAATATATCTAATTTAATATATCCGTAACACAAGTCTTGATAAAAAATATAAATAAAGCATCTGGACATTTTTTGGATACAGACAATTTCCTTCTTTTGTATCGAACTCATATGGTTTTGTGAGTTTTTGCTGCTCATACAGACGGACAGGACTCAATGGAGTTGGTAAAATGTCATAGTCTAATTTTTCGATAAAGGCTTTACAATTATCTTGATAAAAATATAAGTAAAGCATTTGGACTTTTTTTTGGAATAATGTAAACCTTTTGTATAGATCTATTACAGTTTGTTTATATAACCTAAACTTAAATAAATATTCTAGACTCGAATGATTTTCAAATTCAGCGTACCTGGACCCATCCAGCCGTCTAGTATGCCCGACAGCTCCTTGACACGACTCTGTTGCTCCTGTTTGCGTTTGACCTGATCGATGTTGTACGCCACCTGACGCATAATCGCATATGCCTCGGCTACCTCCTTCACATCGCAATGCTTGCGCAGGCTCTACAAATAGCAGTAACATTAATATGAATCCATATTTTTCATAATAAAGCCCTTGGGCGCACTTACGTCCAGCAGCAGATGATACTTGAGTATGCGTTGCACCGGTTTCAGCAAATAGGAGCCCAGGGGCAGGCGATGTTGCAGATGCTTTTGCGTGGAGGCCAATAGTGAGTTGGTGTGCTTGGCCTGCAGCAGTTTGGTCAACAGCGAGATGGCTTCCGGGTAACTTGTGCTGCAAGCGACGCAAAAAGAAAAAAAGAAATAAAAACAAAAGGCTTAATAAAATCAAAAACTTGTGATTTATGGCACAAGCGCTGAGCGCTTCATCAGCCAAAAACAAAAAGAAATGAATTTAAATTTTAAATAAGCTGTAGGAGTAGACTACAAGCCGCAGTCCAGAGTTGGACTTGGCACACACACACACAGACAGACAGACACATGATGTATGCTCAACTGTCAGCCAGGGTGACAAATCAAACGGCGGCCATCAGCGCTGACCGACAAGCCGACAGGCCAACAGACCAAATGTCAGCGTCATAGTCATCGTCAGCGTCAGTGGCTTTAAATGGAACATGGCACTTGGAACGCCATATGGCGTGCCTGGACTAACAAAGATGCCATCGCCAATGTTCGTGCAGCGACTGCGGCTAAATCTCGCGATCAGTTTGTTAGCCTCCAAGCTCCGTTACACCGTTCTGGGGGCTTTGAATCACAGATTTTGGCAAACACGCCAGAGCCAGCGCCACCGCCAACCCACAATGCTGATTTTGAGAAAGTCACAGCAACTGCAGCGACTAGGAATAAATCACTAAAAACTGATAAATCGCTAAATTAACAAAGAGTTACGACTAGCGTCAAAGACGAATTGAAGATCGACTAGCAGTGGCATTGATGTATTGAAAGCTTGAGAGGCAATGTAAGCGAATTTTCAATGACACGTGATAAGTCGTTTAAGCCAATAGTGTTGGTAAGCGTAGGAAATTAAAAAAAAAACAGTATTTGACTATTGTTAATTATCATACTATTGTAGAGAATTGTATTAAAACATGCCTAGCGCACTTTTTATCAGCAGTGTTGGTTAACGTCAAAAGTACGAAAATAGTACTTACTAAGTAATGCTCTAATCTTTGGTAAACTTTGCTCAAAAGACTTCAGCAAAACTAAGTTAACTTAAGAAGATTTTACAACAGTGTTGTGTAACGTTCGTGTGACGTAAAATAAACAACGCTCCAACTTGAATAGTATGAATTTTTTAGAGCGCCCAAATAACATGTAGATTCGAACTTAAGCATAATCTTCTCTTTTAGTGTTGGTTAATGAACTCACCAATAGGTTGTATACACATCAAAACGTTCGCGCAGATTAATGAAGCATTTGGCGATTTTACCCGGCTCCATGCCCGAGTTGATGAGCTGCTGCAGCAGCAACGAGTTGAATTCGTAAATCTCTTCAATGTTGGCAAAGAGTATTTGCAATTCGTCCAAGCGCAAACAGGCGCGCTCTTTCCACTCCAACAGATAACTAAAGAGAGAACAGCATAAAGTTGTGTACAAAAGAGAAGAGAGTAACTCCAGGCTTACCCTTTAATAACCTGACCGAGATCTTCGACGAAACTGCGCTCCGAGTCGACAATCTCAAGGCAGGCGCGTTCCAGGACGCTTAGAGCGGCCGTATGCGGATGATGATGATCGCCAAGCTCGTTCTCGCTCTCCGCTAGACTCTCCACGCTAGCCAGATACGAAGGCGCATTGCGTCCGTTCAGCAGCTGATCCGAACCAGAACTGGAGCTGGATGAAGTGGAGCAAATGGAGCTGGACGAAAGCGGACGATTGTTCAGACGCGTTAGTTCGCTTAGACGCGCAGCAAATTTGGGCTTAATGTCCGTGAGCGTATCCAGACTCTCGGCTGACAGCTTGTTGGCCTCCTCCAGCTCGGCCAGCTGCTCGGCCGTGGGCAGACGCAAGGGCATGCCGCCACCCAAAGTGCTGGCCTTGCTGCTCTGCGTCTTGAGCTTGCTGCGCGCATATGTGGGCGGCGGCTGTGGCGAGGATGTGGATGTGGCACGCGGCGCTGAGACGCTGCGCGTCAGCGGTTTGCTTATCAGCGGCTTGTTAATGGCCTCAACCAGTTGTGTCTCCGGGCCCAGCGATTCGCCCAAGTCCAAATTACTTAGCGTTAGCTGCTCTATGTGCTGCGTGACCAGATCAAAGTTTATGGCATCCACTAGCGGCTCGGGACTCTGCGGCTCGCTGGCTACGACAAAAGCTTTGTGCTTGGCCGGCGGCGCCGCTGCTTGGGACTTGCTGCTGTCCATGTCCAGCAGCTGCAGCTTGGCAAAGGGTTCGCCTTTAAAGTGAAATGGCGTGCCTGGCGCCAGCTTATTCGTCGGCGTTATATTGTCGTCCTTCAAGCTCTTGTTGTACTCCTGATTGGCATCGTAGGTGCAAACCAAATCGCTGCCCGACTGCGCCGACAACTTGTTCGTAAACTTGCTCAAAGGCAAATGCGATAACTTTACTTTGGATGGGTGATTGGATTTGATGTAGCGTGGCGCTGGCTTTGGACTGCAGCTGCGACTGCTGGCCGAGGGCGGCGTCTGTTGCTGCTGCTGCTGCAGTGCCTCTAAATCCACAGCGCTTACTGCTTGTGCCTCAGCATGTGTTATAATCCGTTGCACGTTGGCTGACAACACGCGTATGTTGTTGCCACGTCGCAGGCTGCTGCCACTGCTGCTGCTGCTGCTGGCAATGCTCTGACTGCTGCCCAGCTCCGAACTTTGTGCACGCACCACGCGACTTAGTTTTGCGCCATCAGGCTCGTCACGCAGTCCCGCTACCAACAAAGGCGTATGGCTGAGCTCCTCTCGCACTGCCGCAGCGGCGGCGACGGCAACAAGACTGTAGCTGCCACACTGATTGTCACTGCTGCTGATGTTGCTGTTGCTGCTGCTGCTGCTGCAGTTGCTGTTGCTGCGCTTGGGCGTTGACTCACCGCTGCAACTGTTGCTACTGTTGTTGTTGTTGCTGCTCTGTTGCAGCTCAAGCGCTTTGTTGATGGCAACACTACCGACGGCTAAGTTGCTCGTCAAGCTGTCGTATAGTCCTAGCAAGGATGGTGCCAACTCTGTGGTGCTGCCTGCAAGTACAAAAAAAAAAAATGAATATGTGCTTAGTATGCATAAAAAATATATTAAAATATATATATATATTAAACTATTTAATTTTTATATCTTTTTCATTGCATTTGCTTGTTTGCATTTAAAGAATTATTCTGCTAAAACTTATCATATCACAAAAGTACTTTACTTAATTTTTATGCGTTTTACTTGTAGCACAAATATAAATTTTAAGCAAAAATATTTATTGGTCCTAAAATTTATTGCTTAAATAATTTAGCATAGTATGTAAATCGAATAGCTTAATTTTATTACCAGAGTCGTTTAACTGCTGCTTTAACTTTATTTGTATTTAGTAAGTTCTTAACTGTCTAAAGTCAGCAGCTCAAATTCTTATGCAAATGTGCAAGCTTATGCATAAAATTATTTTAATAATTATATAAATATTTAGGTAATTAATAATAATAAATTTGGCATTTATTTTTCACTTTAAATTATTTTATTACATATTTCAAATAGAGTAATGCTAAGTCGGCTAAATCGGTCTGTGTGGCTGTTTTTATTTTTAATTAGCTAAGCATTGCTTCTATATATAAACAAAATGTGCGCAGTGTAATTAAATATGCTTGAAAAACAAGCAGTTCTGGAATTTCTGTTAGGCACATTTTTATTTTTGTTTCAGCTAAGACTATTTAATTTCGTTCTTTCATTATACAGCTATATTATGCTTTTGAAACTGTTATGTGCTTAGTTCATCATCAAATTACAACAACTTTTGTATATATTTCATAATTTAAAACATTTCGTGTGCAACCTGCGCCCCAATTGAAGCAAACGTGATGCTTTGATAGGCTTTGGCTTCACATAATTCTCTGATATTTGCCATAATTGAAGTGAAATATGTGGCCAAAAGTGCATGCGCTGCTTGTTGCTGTTGCTGTTGCTACATGTGGCATGAGGCTGATGTATTGAGTTGTTTAGCCGCAGGACGCAAACTAACGCGAAAGGAACGCGGCCGATCAGTCAACGGACAACAACAAGTTGACTTGCATTGACTTCAAACTGTGACTTGGGGCATGTTCTTGGTTTTGTTGCATAAATAAGTAGGTTGCTGCTTGCGTGCCTCCTCGCTTTGCTGCTGCTGCTGCTGTTGGCCTGACATGTGAATTGATATGGCAGCAGCAGCAACCGCAAATTCAAAGCCAGGCAAGCAGTCAACACCAACTCCAACTCCAACAACTTGCAACTTGCAACTTGAAGCGCAGCACACACAACTGAAGCAATTGGCATTGGCATTACATGAGCATTCCTCAGCTTAGTTAGCTCATCATTTTACCTGCAAATGCCTCAATTAATCAAAAAACCTCTCACAACTGCAAATTTAATAACATTATCGACTGCACACACACACACACATACACATATACAGACGCACCCATACATATGCAGCTGACAGTTGATATATAAATTATAGTGCAACGCTGTCAATAGCCAATGGTGCATGAAGTCAGCTTTAATGATTGCTCTTGTTCGCTAACAAAACAAAACATAGCAAATTGCATAAATCTGTTCTGATCTGAGCAGCAGGAATGTGGCAGGCAGTTTATCAATTACACTGACCAACAAAATCTGCACATAGCATATGAGAGTTCTCTTTTTATAGTCAACTAAATTGAAAGCTTAATTTATGCTAGATACTTAGCCGATATAAGGGCTAAGCAATGCAAAGTTGTGCAGGGGCGTAACCAAAAGGGGTTCACACAAATGCAGTTGAGCTTAGACTGTGCAACTCAAGCTGCAGTTTGAGCTTCAAAATATGCATATCAATGTAAAAGTAATAAAATAAATAAATAAATATATACAAAAATTCCTAGAGCATACATTTTATTTCTACAAAAAATTTTAACGTATACTTATTCTTTTTTTTTTTAATTTAAGATTAAAAAAGAAATTCTTAATCTTTAAACTCATCTTAACGTATACTTGATTTACGTTTTACAGAACAAGAAATATGACCAATAATTATTTAAATAGTTTCTGAAGTTATTTATAAGATTGACAAGACTTCAGATATAATATTTATAGCAAACTCAAATTTGTTAAAACTTGTTTAACATTTAATACTGAGAAATAATCATAAATACATTTTTAATTCCAATTCTTTGAATATATTTTAACGTATACTTGATGCACAATTGAAATAACAAGCTGCTGAATACTCAATAGAATTATGACTACTAATAATTAATATTTAGAATAAATATTTTAAATATTTATGGCAGCAAACCAAATTTTAATGCCAATTGTTATGAAATAAATTAATATTTTGGCTTAAAAATGTTTTGCTTTAAATATTAAAATACTCAAAATAATGCTATATAATTTTCTATTATTTTTTCATAGTTTCAAACTTAAGCTGGTAATGCTTTGAATATTTTATATGAAGTTCTGCTGAGACTACGCTCTTGAAAACTTGTCTAGCAAATAAATTTGCATTTGCAACAATTCACATGCCACAGTCTCTGTGGCAGTTTCCTTGTTGCATTCCACAGGCAGCTCTCGTGTGTTGCTGCGTGTGTCTAATCCAAATGCATAATCTTTTAGCACATTTGCCTAACAGCTTCATAGCTTCGGCAACTGCCCACAGTTTTGTTAGCTGAAAAATAAAAGAAACAAAATAGAGACTCGCAGCAAATCAGGCAATTAACTTTAAAGTCGCTGAGAGAACATTGGCTACTGTGCTAGCAGCTGCTGGTGCTAACTGGTTTGGCAAATGCACATTTCCTTTTCTACTTCAGCTGCCACCTTTTTCTGTTGCAAGCAGCATCCTCTGCAGCTCTACGAGCGACAGTAGCCAACGTGCTGCTTTTTCTTCTAATTGCAAACGGTGTCAATGCAAAAGAGTTTTCGGCCTGCCACAGCCAACAACAATTAGCTAAGCTGCCTGCCACGCCCACATGCCCACATGCAGAGTTGACAGACAGAACTGACAGTGTGACAGCGCAAACGACTTGACTAACTGATAGACAGTCACAGACTGATGAAACCCGCTGACGAGCGACGACAAGTCGTAAACATGATTTGTACATTTAATTTTCCATCATTTTTCGTTAGATTATTTCAACGCCACAACGCTGTGGCAAGCTGCGGCTGCTGCTGCTGCTGCTGCTGCTGCTGCTGCTGCGTGGGCTGTTTAACTCGGATGACGCCACAGATCTTCTCCTGCCGCCAGCCTGCCTGTCGTTGACCCACTTTATGTTTGTCAGTCGCTTTGGCTAAATTGCGCGTCAGGTTATAGTTGTTGTTGCCGCTGTTATAGTTATAGTCTGGTTGGTTAGCAAATGTCCATAAGACTTGCGTTTTAACATTGTCATTCAATGTGCAGCAGACATTTAATTAACAAAGCGGTTTCTTGGCAAAAGTAATTATAAACAACTCTGGGGCGCTCACGCTAGTGACAATATTGCAATGGACATTAAGTTTATAAACAAATTGCAAGTGCAAAGTTGATTAGCTAAGCTTAGTTTGCTATTTGCTCTACAAAATCGTGAATATTCAATTAAATAGCAAAAATACTTTACTAAATTATATATTTTGATGCATTCAATGAAGTAATAATATTTAAATTAGACTTTTTTTAAATTATTTATAATTATTTCATTTCTTTTTTTAATTTCTATTTACTCTAAATCTTCAATATTCAATTAAATAACTGAAATATTTTACTAAATTAAATATTTTGATGCACTCTTTGAAGTAATAATATTTAAATTAGATTTTTTTTAATTATTGATAATTATTTAATTTATTTTTAAATTTCTAACTATTTATATTTTCAACAATTCTTTGAAGTAATAATATTTAAGTACGCATTAATTTATTATAATTATGCAATTTCTTTTTGAATTTCTAACTATTTATATTTGCAGAAAAAATCTAATTTTATTTTTACATTTAAAAAAATATGTAAATATTTCAAAGAATTTATTTCCATTTTTTTGTATTAATTGACAATTTTAAATAAAATCAAAATTCATTAAATTTACTATTTATATGCAAAAAAAATTAAAATTATGTTCATATTTAATTTTGTATGTAAGAAAGTAAAGTTTATAATTTTGTTGAACTATTTTTTTTTTTAAATTATTTTTTATAGCGTATTTTATATTCGTTAACAAACTGCGCTAAGCTTTTGCAGCTTCTATCGTATTTTTTTAAATACTGTTAAAGCAATTTGTACTAATCTTTATTAAGCTTTACTTAAACAATTTCCAGCTGCTGCTGCTGCTGTTGCTGCCACTGCGACTGAGGCAGTGTCTGCGGATTTAATCAATTTATGGCATAATTTGAGGCGACAGTTTTATGGCGGATTGTTAGGGTTACTAAGCCCAGCTTTGGCAATCAGCCAACAGCGCCGTGATCTGCTAGCCAGCCAACCAGCCAGCGAGCCAGTTGTAGTGCCAGCCAATAAAACTAGCAAAATAAAACTGAGCCAACAAATTTGCATGTCGCATTGTCAGAGCTGCAAAACAATGAAACGAATTTCGCAAGCTTTGCAATTGGAGTAGAGTTGGTTTCAATTTTTCTTGAGTTTTTATTGCTGCTGCTGCTGCTGTCACAAGCGAGTGACATTTTAGTGGCAGTGTGGCATGGCCGCATGACGCTTGCCACAAATTTTGCGAGTGTGTGGCAGGCAGGCAGCCAGGCCCTTTGCGGCTTCAGGTGTCAGACGATGCTATCGGCGCACAGTCTGGGCTCTGGCCTGTTTTAAAGTGTGGAATTTATGGCAGAGCTGACACAATTTCATAATGCGACGGCGGCCCCCAACTTCGAAAGATTACGCGATCTCTTAAGCCAAAAATAAACACAGCAAAAAAAAGCTGAGCCAAGAGCGTCCAAGCGGCTTAAGCTTAAGGCCAGAAAGGTCAAATGCTGCAGCTGCAGCAGCGGTTAGGTGTTGACAAGTCCGGTTAACCTGGACCACAATGCTTGGCAACATTACAAGTGCTGATTTACACACGCACGAGCATCTCAATAAAGTTTTTTTTACTCCTTTTGCTCCTTGTGGCGATTGCAATTGTGACATTGAATTATGCATGCAATGCGCCAAGGGAAAGTCCTCACCAACTGCGATTGCTATCGTTGGTTCGTTGGCTGGCGACGACAACTAAATCGATTGCCTTAGCGTCACCTTTTAAACGTTCGACAGCAGCGTAACCAAGTTGCGCCCCACCCCACCCCTCGACTGACCGCGTTGACAACTGGTGGCACGCACCTTGGGCCAGTTTGTCGAGCCTCTTGGCCAGCTGTTGATAGCTGATTATATTAATGCGCTTAGGCGCTTTACAATGTTGCAGTCGCACAGTGGCACAAATGCTATAGAATTGTTGTGAAAATCTTACCGTCAGTCAGCTTATATCATAATATATATACACTGATAAAATAAGGCATTTATAGTACAAATTTGTATATAAAAATTGTTCAAGAATATTAACACAAATAACAATAAATTGTATATAGAATATAGAAACAAATAAAAATAAATTGTAGATAGAATTTATTTTTAATTTAATACCATATATAGAATTTATTTGTATTTATTTTAAAAAATATATTCTGGATTTTAGTTATTGTATTTAAATTGCATCGACTATCAGTCAACTTAGATCAAAATTGTTTGATAATATGTAAACACTAATAAAATGATGAATAAAAATAAATTGTTTTAAAAGTTTTATATACATAATTTGTTAAAAAATATTAACATTGATTAAATTATAAATATAAATAAATTGTATATAGAATTTTAGCATATAAAATTTATTTTTAAATAATTTAATGCATTCTAAATACAATATATTTTTATTTATATTGTTTTAATCAGTAAAAGTTGCTATGCTATAATAACTAAGCATTTAATAGTTTGTGTAAATAAAATATATTTTAAAAAAGTATTCTGAGCACTTTGCTATTTAAATTCAAATATTTTGTTAATCACTTTATGTAATAAATTATTTTTAAGCACATGCAAATATTAAATTATGTCATTACTTAAATGCATAAGTATTAAACATATTATTCACATAACAATTTGACTGCTGAAATATTTTAAATCATGTAATAAAATATTATATATCAGCATTTAAATACATAATAAATTTACATACAGTTCGACCACTGTGGCCCCACTGTCTGACCACATAATTGATATTTTAATCGGCATTTCATTTTGTCTGCTTCACTGGCGCCATTTGGCCGTGTTAAGGGAAATGACCAGTGGCAAGTTAAGCCGCCAGCAGCTCAGGCAACTTCCCACAGCCCCCCTCCCTCAATGCAACTACAACGAGTCAACTTTTAAGTTAATAGTTAATGTTTGACTACATTATGTGCCGCTATCAGCATAAACGTGTGCGTTAAGCGAACTCTCGACTTGGGCTTATTGGCACGCATTTTGCAATTGACATAAATATAATAAATTCAATGTGTCGCAAAATGCGCTTTAGACTCACACATAAAGGCCGATAAGAGCGCATGGCTAACAAAAGCGCTCAAATTGACTCGAAACGGAAGCTAACAAACAACTAAAAATTTTTATGCACCATTGAGTCATAGCCAAGTGCCAGAATTCCAATCAAGCCCAAAAATACCAAAGAAATTTAACAGATGCTATTTAATTTTTATAGCGGAAGCAGTTTAGCACTTAGAGTGGGTTATACAAATAAAAGGCAAGTGTAATTGTAATTTTACAATTGTATATGCTCAATTATTTATCAGAATTTGTTCAGCTATCTATGCTTTAGTAGCTTCTTTTTAACATCCGCTGCAGCTTGATACTTTTTATCGCTGGCATTATATAGAATATATATATTTACTATATGCGCAGCACTTGCGGAAACTCAGCAGCGGAGTTTGCTTTTTAGTTTGATTGCAATTTGCAGCAAGAAGTCTTGAAAAAAAATGCATCCATTAAATTTTATAGCTGTTAAATTAAAAATAAAAATAAATTTGTGTATAAATAGTAAACACAGCTATGAAAAAATTGCATGCAGCTAAAACTCTTAAAATAAAAATGTAGTACAAAATTATTAAATAAGAATTGAATTTCAAAAAATAAGAATTTAGTACAAAATTATTAAATAAGTATTGAATTTCAAACTTTATTAAAGTCAGCATTTTTTTCAACTTTTATAAGTTAATTAATAAAATAATTTTAAATCAAAATATATTTTTTTAGAAATAATTAATACAAAAAAAATTTAAATAAAAATTTATCTTGTTAGATTTTTTTCACTTTTCTTTTTAACTCTTTTCAGTCATAATTATTTTATTTTCATTTGATATGCAGACTATAACACTAATATTTATATTTATTGTTATTATTTATTAAATAGTTTTTATTATAAACTTGCTTTTTACTACAAATTCTTTTGCAAATTTTTATAGCAATCTTTATTTTTTTTGCTTTTGTATGCGTAGCAAGAAAAACTGAACGCATAAGCATAAAATTCCAGAGATCATCTCCCCCAGTGCTCTGAGCCCACAGCTGTTTACAACTTCCACAACGTGTATAGTGTATATATATATTTATTTTTAGATCGCAAGCAAGAGATCGCATGGATCACAAGCACTTAAACGGCTTGGCATTTAGCTACAGTCTACAGCGACTCTTGACTGCTCAACGTGTTGGCCCAACGCACGGTTTACTTTTGTTTTGTTTTTTTTGTTTTTGGAGCCGCACCGATCTTAAGTATCTGTGCTAAGCAATTTTTGCAATTCCGACGAAAAAGTGAAATCCTTTTAAAGCGGCAGCAAACAAAATCTAAGAAAATGTCGCGCCAGGCCTAAAAGTTATAAATCTTGTTCATATTTGCACGTGAACAACAACAACAACAAGTACAGTACAGCTATGGCAAACGGCTCCAGACGAAGCCATAAATGTCACGCAGCCGCAGCCGCAGCAGTTGCAAGTCCAAGTGCTGTCCAAGCTGTCCAAAAAGCCGACTGCAGTCTCTCCCTCTCTCTCTCTCTTTCTCTTTTGCTAGCATATTAGTTTTCCACCTTTAGCTACGTGCTAAATTCCATGCAGCCAGCAAATCCATTAAGCATGCCACAGCTATAGTCGCATGCAACATGCCACAGTCAAAGTGCTAAAATCCCATAAAAACGTGGCAACGTGGCCCAGGACAAGCCAAAGCGGCAGAGAGAGACGTAGAGACGAACCAGTATGTCCAGGCTGGCTTCTAAATTAACCCAAACTCCTACTCAAAAATCTTACAGCTGCCACATAGCGTCGAGCAGGCCACTCGACTTGGCATGCGACACTTGCAACAGCAGCGGCAGCGACTGCGGCAGCAGCTGAAAATATTGTTGCCAGCAGCTTGCACTTTGCACTACAGCCCCAAGGCCCAAGTCTCGAGTGTCGTCAGCTAAATTGCTTAGAATATGCAAGCAAGCATGACTAGCAGTTACTCTTTAAAATAAGATAAGAGTTTGCCATATAAAAATTATCGATAGGCAACTTGAGAGCACAACTAACTGAACTGACAAAAGTTGTAGCTTAGTAAAATAGCCTTAGTAGCTAGTACTACCTTAGTTATTATATTATTTTTCGGTATAATAATTAAACTTGTACACACAAAAATTGTCTTAGTTAAATGAGGAACATTAAAAAAAATTACGTATCACTTAAAGCATTTTAATCGATAGTTAGGTTTTAAGCTAAAATTTACTTTAAGCATTTTAAACGATAGTATCGATTGTTAAATATAAATATATTTTTAATTGATTTAACGTTTTAAGCTGCAATAGCTAAAATTTTTATAAATAAAAAGTATTTAATTTTGAATTTTTTTTATATAATTTGCATATTAATGATTATTTTATATATATTCTTTTATATTTTTTTTCTTTTTGCTGTACTTGAAACTCTTTAAGACCAATTCCTTTATAAGATTATTAATTATAGACATAACAATTATTTGCCATCTCTGCTTTTAATTCTTTTAAATTATATTTTATGCCTAGCTAAGCAACTCCTTTTGGATTTTTAACTTACAGGGTATAACAAGAACCTGACTGTCATGCATTTCAATACAGCGCGTTCATCGTTGACTTTGACATGACGAACTGAACTGCATGGAGAGGAGTCCAAGAGCAGAGCCTGCCCCTGGGCCATTAACTTGAACAACGGCAACAATAACAACAGCAGCAGCAACAACAACAACAACAACAATACTGCCTGCTAACTGCTGCCTGATGAATTGCAAACAACGCCGAGAAATGCATAAAAGACCCAAAACAAAATAAATAAATTTGCTGCTGAAAATAGCCGGCAAAATATAAAAATGTGAACGCAAACTAACAAATTTGTTGCCAGACTCTTTTTGGTGGCTTATGCAAATACCAACAAAATTTGTTATTGTGGTTTTGTTTTTTTTTTTTTGTTGCTGTTTTGGCGGTGCCAAGTTTGGAGCTGCGCGCATTGTCAGCATATAGCCATGACCAGTGTCAGTTCAAGGGCTTTTAAGGCGAGTGAAATTTGCTGCAAAGCTGCGCTAATGCCACATGCCACATGCAACATGCCGCATTGTGCCGTATTTGGACAACTGTTTAGTTAGGCGATAGCTTAACGCTGATAAAGACATTCAAAAATCCCCAGCGGCCTTATATAAGGCGAGGCCCAGACTAAGGCTAAACTCACGTTTAATTAGATGATAACAAGCAGAGACAAGGAAATTTATAGCGCCTAAACAAGCAGAAGATTAAATGCGCTTTTATTTTACAAAAATTAAGTGCAAGTTAAATGAAAGTATGCAAATAGTTTGGTTACAACTATGCTTCAAATATTATTTATTAATAAATAAATAATAATGCAAGAAATTGTAAAGCGTTTTTATAAGATTAATTGCAATTTTCTTAATAAAAAGAAAATAGAAAACAAAGTATTCTATTTAAAAATTTGCAAATAAAATAACTAAAAAATTAATTTAAATAATTTGAATGTCATCCTTAATCAACAAAAAGAATTATTTAAGCACACACACTTGAAAATAAAAGACAAAGTATGAAGTATGAATTCTATTTGAAAAATGTGTAAATAAAATATGTAAAAAATTAATTTAAATGCTTTTTGATAAATATCAACCAATTAAAAATAAATAAATGATTACAGAATAATATAAGAGCTAAATATAATTCAGACATTAAATTAGTAAAGAAATAAAAAAAATATTTCAGCACCAATTTGAACGATTATTTAAATTATTCATAAAGTTTAAGCAATGAAATCTATAAAAAAAAAGGAAAATATTTAGACAAAGTATGAAGCTGAAAAATTAATTTAATTTTTAAAGCATGATAAATATTAGCCAATAATAAATAAATTATTAGCAGTAGAACAAAATAAGACCTAAATATAATTCAGGCATTAAGTTAGTGAAGATTTAGTCCAATATGCTTAATAAAAAATTAAGCAATACACAGTTCAAAATATTTAGACAAAGTATGAAGCTGAATTCTTTTGTAAAAATGTGTAACTAAAATAACTATAAATAAATTTAGTTGCTTTTTAAATAAAATAAAATATCCAAACACATAATTTGAATGATTATTGATGCATTTAAATTATGCATTATAGCTAACTGATTAGCGAAAGAAAATAAATAAAAAATACAAATTTAAATTCAAGGCATTAAATGTGCAAAGAAAGCAATAAAAAATGTTAAAAAATGCCAATAGACAAATAAAATTGGCAATTTAGTTAAAGTTTCACACACCATAAAAGTCGCATAGTCTTGGCTAAGTAAGGATATTGGTAATATGGTCACTTTTAAATATGGAAAGTAGTCGTATCGTTTTTTTTTGTCTGTGTTTTTTTGTGACCTCAACCAAAGTCGCCCACGCGACGCCTAATGCAAACAGACAGGGAGACTGTGTGGCAGAGACTTTGTGGCAGAGACTTATAGCGTGTAAGTTGAAGCAATTGCAGCATGGGGTCGCTAATCTCTGATGCGATTTGTGCGATGTGTGCGCTTTGGAATTGGAAAATTGTTATTGGAGTTGAAGGTAAGCAGCAGCGCTTTCAAAATCAATTTACTCATATCAAATACGCATCGGGCGGAAAGCGAAAGCCACAATGAGCAGGAAATGTCTGTCGAATGCACAAAGCTGCTGCAGCTTGGGCTGTTGCTTTTATTTTGATTGATTGCTAGGGCAGCCATAAGTGGAGCACTTATGCAATGTCTGTGGCTCTAACTGTTTTTCCTATTTTTTGTATGTGGGTGTAGCTTGAGCTGCTTGCAACGCCTGCTGACCCAGTCGGGGGCTGTCAGTCAGTCAAACAGTTCGTCAAGCCTGCTGGCCTCGTTGCTATTTGAAGGCCAAAAGCCTTAAGGTGCATTTGATTTAATTACACTAAACAAAAAAAAAGGCAGTCAAGACAGTTGCTTGCCACAATATTGACTTTAGATAGCCCAAGCTGCTTGCCTGCCTGCCTAGACTTCTTGTTAAAATGGCCTGCAGCCGCTAATGAGCTTCATAAATAAGCTGCTCAGTTATCGCCGCTTGGTTAAATTTGCATTTGCAGTGGCAGCAGCAGCAGCAACCAGTTGACACACCCAAGACCACAATGCGAGATAAGTTTGTTAACAAGCCAACTTGATTTGTTCTGCTTGTTATTGTTGGTACTAACTGCTGACAAGTCAATCGCTGCCTCTTAAGCGTCTTTAAGTGATTTGTGTAAATATTTGCAGCTAAATCAAAGAGCCATAACATACCTGCAATGAGAAGAGCGAAAGAAATTCATAATTAGTAAGCTTACACTTCAGTGGCAGACGGCGAGATAAATTAAAAGATAAATTAAGCGCATTGCGCTTTATAATGCAATTATTACTATGCAAATATGATTAAAGTATTAAACACTATATTAACTTTAATATTCCAATTCTTGCATAGAATGTTGAGTCTGCTTAACACTCCCAATCTATAAGCTTATCAAATTTAAAGAAAACCAAAAACTTAATTTTTTATACTTTTAAATTTAATTTTAAATATTTTTTGTAACACAGTTGAGATTAAATAAATAAATCAAAGAGCTTAGGTATTTTCTAATTTTTAAATGTTTTCTTATATTTGTAAGAAATTTTATTTACTGCTCTATCAATTAATTTCTTAGATTTTTGTCAGTTTTTGTTTTCTGCTCTTAGTTATAAACTTTTGTATAATTAATTTGCTAATTTTCTTATAGTTTTTATATATATTTTTATTTTCATAAAAAATAACATTAGATTCCTAAAATGTTTCTGTATATTTTTCACAGTTACTGCAACAAATATTGAATCAGACAAAACTTTTTTATGAGCCCCAGTTATTTTTTAAGGTTTTCTTATTTATTATATTTCTGTCTTCTTATAATCTCTATAATAAATATTACATCAGGCAATAATTTTCCATGAACTTAACAAGTTTGCAATATTAAATTTAATATTTTTATAATCTTTTTATGAAGTCTGCGTAAATAAATAAACATAAAATACAAATTTTATTATTTTACACATATGCATTTATTTATTTATAATTTTCTTATTTAGTTTTTAGCTGTGTGCGCTTCTCAGAATTTAGCTATAAATAAATAAATGCTTGCTTCTAACAATAAAATTCTTTGCTAATCCTTTTGTTCAATAAACTTCACGCAGCGTCTATTGGCAACTCAAAAAGGCAACAAAAAGTTACCTCCATGGCTCTGACTGTATTAGGCAAGGCCGCTAGTTGAGCCAGCGGAATGTGGAGCTGATTTCAATGCCCATAAGAGGCGCTTGTGCCATATGCCCCCAGTGCACACAAGATGAGATGAGTGAGGCTGAGACTGCGAGACCGAGTCGCATGTCAGTGATCTTGAAAGCCTTCTTCAATTGATGGTCAATGCACTGGGGCTGGAGAGCCACACAAAAGTGGTTCAAATGCTCGCCACTGGCCACTGAACATTTTCCAGCGAAAATATGCCAAACACGCGAGCTTGTTGTGGTTGTTGTGCTGGAGATCACTTAACTGCCAAGTTGGGAACTGAGAACGCGTTTTAAAGGCCGCGTCAGGCTCACTGACTGAGGCTGTGGCCACGTCTAAGTGTCTGCTTGGACCACCGGCGTTGCAGCTGCAGGCTGCAGCCCCCCACCCCGCCCCGCTAGTTGCTGCTATAATTGGCAAGTGGAAAAATCATTGCCAACAGCAGACGCTTGACGTGGGGTGGTGGGCCATAAAAAGCAGGTCAGCGACTGCTTTGCTTTGCCCAATGCAAGAAAAACAATCAAATTATGGCCACATTTGTATGGCAGCTGCTTTAATTGATGGACAGGCCGCTTCAATGCCTCTTAGCACATAAAAGGAACCAAACTGGCAATGCCATTGCCATTGCCATTGCCACTGCCACTGCTAGCGCAAAGCCAAAGGAAATGTGCCATCATAAAATTTCACTGCCAATGGCCTGGCCTGGCTTGGCCTGGTCTGGTCCAGCGCACTCCAGTTCAGTCCGAGGCCAGCTGTCCAGCCGTAATTTACAGCGCGCCTCGCCTCTATGTTAATGAAGCCAGTCAAAGCAACGAATTCGATTTGCTAGGTACCAAAAAAAAAAAAAAAAACATAACAGCGTCTAAAAAGCTCAACGCGTGATGAAAGAGCTGTGGCAAGCAAAGAGGTGATCGCAACAATTTAGCGCATTAATTTGATG
The DNA here is from genome assembly GCF_011750605.1 of Drosophila busckii. Classification (NCBI taxonomy): domain Eukaryota; kingdom Metazoa; phylum Arthropoda; class Insecta; order Diptera; family Drosophilidae; genus Drosophila; species Drosophila busckii. Next base: position 8,478,831 of record NC_046605.1, read on the forward strand.
GCACACTGGCGACAAGGTCTTGCCACAAGAGGCACGACAAAGTGCCACAAACAACAGCTACACTGTGCGAAAGTGCAACAAATTCAAAGCATTAGAGTGTTCTATTTAAAAATCAAACTTATTGTCATTTCTATTTAAAGCTCAAGCTATAAATATATTATAAATTAATTTTAGGTATTTAAAATAATTAAAAATAATTTATGTATTCTAATAAGAGCGATGCTATGCAAAATTTTAAATATCAAATTTATTTAAGCATTTATTGTATTTCAAACTATTTTGTAGCTAAGCTTAAATGTGATTTTAAATAGAATTTTTAAAAGCAAATACTTAGGCTTAAAGCGCGAGCATAATAAAACATATTTTGTTATTAAATATGTTAAAAACTATAAATAAACAAGAAACAAACCAGCAACATTTTTTTAAAAGCTTAAATCGACAGAAATTTCATTGAATTTGACTTTTTTACGCTTCAGACATTTAAGGAAACTTTAACTTTGTGAATAATAATTATTTATATGAAATAAATTAAAATAAAATAATTTTTTTATATTGAATTAGCTATATTTAATACATTTTTAGAATTTCCAATTTATTTACTACAGCTTTAAGCTTTAAACTTTCAGTTCTATTTTATTTTTCTGTGTCTAATCAAAGATTTTTTGCTATTAATGAAAGTAAAAACTGTAAGTAAACGAATTATAATTTATAAATTTTCGCGTTTAGAAGCTTTCGAAGATTATTAATAATTTATTATGGACATTTCTAAAACATTTTATTTAAAATAAAGTAATTAAATATTATATTTTTTTCAGTTTCCATTTATATACTGAAACTTGACTTTAAACTTTCAGCTCTGTTTTGTTTTGCTCAGTGTCTAATCAAAGATTTTTTGTTATTAATTATAATGAAAGCTTTAAATAAACGAACTCTAATAAATAATTGACAGAAATTTAATTGAATTTAAATTTTTTTAAAGTCATTTTGGGCAGCTTTAATTTCTTTGAATATTAAAATTTTATTAAGCCAAATAAACATTTCTAAAATATTTCATTTAAAATACAATAAATAAATATTGAATTCAATTTTTCGAATTTAATATAACTCAAACTTTTGTTACTCAAACTCAACTCTCTTTTGTTTTTCTCAGTGTCTAATCAAAAGTTTTAGCTTGTTGCGCATTAGATGGCAACAGCGCCCAGCAGCGCGTTTTGGCCAACCAATTAGGCTGCCTGCTTGGCAACATGTTGCAGACACACATTTGCTACCAATTTATTTTAATTACGCGCACGCTGTTTGTTTATATTACGCCAGCCCAAAAAAAAACATAAAAAAATAAAACTGCAGCAGACAAAAACAAAATAAAAAGCAAGCAAACATGAGAAATCAATTTTGGGGCAAAGTCAATGTGCATGTTGTTGTT